>NC_092166.1:25080330-25380330 GCF_045791955.1 Oncorhynchus clarkii lewisi | reverse complement strand
CTGTCAAGTTTGGTGGAGGAGGAATAATGGTCTGGGTCTGTTTTTCATAGTTCGGGCTACAGCATACAATTACATTCTAGACGATTCTGTGCTTCCAACTTTGTGGCAACAGTTTGGGGAAGGCCCTTTCCTGTTTCAGCATGACAATGCCCCCTTACACAAAGCAAGGTCCAAACATAAATGCTTTGTCGAGATCAGTGTGGAAGAACATGACTGGCCTGCACAGAGCCCTGACCTGAAACCCTTCGAAAATCTTTAGGATGAATTGGAACGCCGCTTGCGAGCAATGCATAATCGTCCAACATCAGTGCCCGACCTCACTAATGCTTGTTGCTGAATGGAAGCAAGTCCCTGCAGCAATGTTCCAACATCTAGTGGAAAGCCTTCCCAGAAGAGTGGAGGCTGTTATAGCAGCAAAGGGGGGAATAAATCCATATTAATGCCCATGATTCTGGAATGAGATGTTCGACAACCAGGTGTCCGCATACTTTTGGTCATGTAGTGTGTGTGGCTATTATACATGTAATGGCATCAGCATACACACACCAGGGGCACCGTCCTATCCTATCTGTAATTAGTTAGCTCTGTGGTCAATGCATCACAGCATTGCTAAAGATTGAATAGTGTAAAGAAATATCTCTGAAGGGAGAATTCACCTCCCCTCAATGCGAGATACATGCGAGTACATGTAGCCTTTCTGCATGATGAATGTGGCCTACCGGTGTAAGAAGGAGTCTATACTCTGAAGTGTGTTTAGAGAATCAACAGTGCTCCTTTTACTATTTCATCATTGGCTTCTTTTCTGTCGCGGACTACATATTGCCTAGTGTTGTGTGATGTTTAGGTATATCCCCTACCTGTTTTAGCTGGGTCATTAGTGCATCTGTGCTACAGTGAACCAGTTGCTTCTCCTCCCCCTCTTTCTTCCTCTTCCTGTAGCGGGAGGCGGGCCTCTCCCCTCCCTTGGGGGTCCTCTTGTTCCTGCCTTTCTTTTTCTCCTGTCCTGCTAGCAGCGGTCCTGGGAACTCTGGCAGGCCAGACATCTGTCCGTCTGAATACGCCTGGGAGAAGGTAGATAAAGATTACTTTATTGTCCATTTAACAAAGGAACTGATAAGACAGCAGTGTCGCTCTCATGGCCAAGCACAACAATATCTCTAAAAATAAATAAACATGACATCAAGAAGGATGACAACCGTTAATAAATAAATTGTCAAATGTCAACTCTTCAGCCGTTTGGGTATGTCTGAGTGTTTTCAAAAAACATTTCATCAATCATGACTCAGCCTAAAATACTGCGTCCTATGACTCACAGCAGTTTGTCGCAGGCAGCGAGAGACACGACCCATCTGACTGATTCACTGAGCCTGCTTGGCTTGGCTCTGACTCACACGAGCTGCTCATCTACCTACATAGCAAGCTAGCGATCACTGACTCAAAGGAGGCTGGTCGAGGGAGAAATCGGAGGACAGGATCACTGTAATGAACGGAAAGGAACTGTTCCATTCAATCCATCCCAGTGGTTGCAATGAGCCTCCACCAGCCTCCACTGCCGTGCCTTATCTGCCAGACAGTGAGACTCACCCCATTACTGTCCATGGAGCTCTGCCTCAGCAGCAGGGCCTTGCAGTCTGTAGCCACCTCCTCCTCCTCAGACCTCAGGCTCTCGTCTGACCGTTGGTGGGGAAGCCCTGGTCCATTAAAAGGTGTCTGCTTGTTCTTCAACAGGTGTTTGAGGAGTTCGTTATTACCCCCAGACTCCCCCTTGGCTCCCCCGCTGTGCAAGGGGCTCTGTGCTGCAGGTCCACCCTCCTCCTTTACTATGCCCATCCCTGAGCACATGTCGGATGAGGCGCACTCGGTGCTCTCAGTCTGCTCCAGCTTGATGTTGCTGAGGATGCGCTCCTGCTCCAGAGCCTGGGCCCTGGCGACATCTGATGGGATGCTGCTCATTCCTACAGGCTGCCCACCTCCCACCCCCAGGCCTCCTGCAGAGAGCTGCCTTTCCAGCTCAGAGTGGCTGTGGGTAGAGGTGGAGGAGCCCAGTAAGGGGGACCTGGAGAGGTCCTGGTCCCCGAAGAGGTGGGCGTTGTTCCTGGTGGGTGTGGAGGATGTGTCCGACCGGCAGGGTGTCAGAGGCGCTGTGAGGTCAGAGTGCGGCGTGGACGGGGTTTTAATGGAATCTGCGTCATCGTTGTCTTTCTTCTTCTTTCTGTTCCTCTTCTTCTTCCCCTTCTCTTCCGGGATGATGTTGGAGTAGAGCTGGATCAGAGACTGACCCGAGCCGGGGAAGTTGGAAGGCAGGGGTGTGGTGGAGGAGTCTCCGCAAAACGGGGGGCCTTCTCCAGGTATCTGAGACATCATGCCTGGCCCGCTGAACCTCCTGGGTCTGAGTGGACCCTGGGAGAAGTTAGCTCCCTGTAGACCCATGGTATCAGGCCCAAAACCTCCAGGCCCCATGTCCTGAGGAAGCATCCCGTTACTCATCATGGCCCTTCGGTCACCGCCTTGCATGTAGACCGCAGGAGGAGAGCCCATCCCTGACTGCATGGACTGCTGCTGGGGAAACATTGGTCCCAACTGCTGCTGCTGTTGTGGTAGTTGTGGCCTCTGCGGCTGCATGAAGTCCTGGGGCAGCTCGGCATTGAAGAATGGCATCTGAGAGATGGGCGCCATGTTCCCCCCGTCGGACCCCAGCAAGCCTTGCTGTTCCATCTCCATGCGTTGTTTCAGTGCCCGTTGGCGCTCTACCTCCTGCATCAGCTGGACCCTCTGCCTCTCCTGCTGCTCTCTCAGCCTCTCCCTCCGCTCTCTCTCCTGGAAGCCCTCGCTGAACGGGTTGTTGTCGTCAAACTTCAGACCAGAGCCCTGTGGGGTTGTGACCCCACTGGGTTGAGTCTGAGGTTGGTTTTCTATTGGGGTCTGTTGGGGCATCTGGGAGGGCTGCTGAGCTGGGTTTCCCATGGGAATCTGAGAGGGTATATTGGGGCCACCCATGGGCATGGGAGCTCCAGGATGCCAGCCTGGTTGGTTGGTTATCGGCATGTGTTGTGGAGGGGCGTTCGGCTGGCCTGGATGTAGTGGCACCTGATGCATCATGGGGTTCATAGGTGGCTGTTGGTTCATCGGAGGCCTGCTTGGTACCTTGCCACCAGGGACACCCTGCATTGGTGGCATCCCTGGCACAGTCGCTGGCATCACAGTGGGAGGCATGCCACTGCCACCCTGCTGCTGCTTCACTTGATACTCCTCGATCAGTTCGGCGTGCTCTTTCTGCTGCTTCCGGATCTGAAAGGACAAGAACCAAACACAATTCATGAGCAATTAGGCAAACTCATGACAATCTCAAACCCCAACACAGACAATAACAATTAAATGTTTTCATTGACATCATTTAATGCATATTCATGATCATTATGAGGAGCATTGAAATGTCAAAATGTTGTGTCTTCAGTTATTCAGACAAGGGGCTCAAAACATAGCTTTCCAAGCAAGGGCAGTTTGAGAGTTGAACAGAGAGGATAGTGGAAGGGGGAGAGGAAGTGCTGATTGAAAAAGGTGAAAGAAAGAGTGCCCTCAGCAGCATTTACCTGCTCCAGCTGTTTCTGGACGACACTCTGCTGCTCTGTGACATGTTTGAGCTGCTCTGCGTCCTCCTCAGCAAACTCCCTCCCAGCCTTCTTGGCTGTGCGCTGCTTGGCACACAGGGCCTTCTTGGCCTTCCTGTGGGCTCCGATCTTCTCCTCCAGAAACTTCTGCTGCATCTGGAGCAGCTGCTGGGTCTCCTGGAGCCACTCCTCGTACTGAGCCTTCTGAGCATTATCTGAGGGAGAGATAACAGAGTGAGTTTTCATATGACATATTTTAAACAGCATTTCTTAAAAACAACCTATGGTCTTGGGGGAGACAGAATTGTATTTTTTGCCATTATTATTGAACTTTGGCTCGTAAATCAAAGATGAACTTACTGACAAAATCTGATCCAAAATTCGGAGGGTTGGGCCTTGCCACCGCGGGTGTCAGCTTGCCATCCTGGTTTTGAAAGAGACAAACAAATTGTTCTTAGAATTCGTGTTTCCTAGTATGGTTTGTGTATGAAAGGTGACTTGAGAGAACTGATTTGGTGATAAGCGATTCAGTTACCTGTCCAACGGCCTGTGGAGGAGCAGAGGCGCTTTCAGGACACGGTGCTGCAGCACCAGGTGGAAACCTGTTCATGACCATCGGTGTCATTCCCATGTTGTTTTGAACCATGACTTTGTTGATGCCTTTCAGAGCAACCATCTTTGCTTTCATAATAGGGTCAGTGATTGCGTCAAAATCTGCAGACAAAAAAAGATGTGCGGTCAGCAACTTGCCCATTACTAAAGACAAATGTCCTCAATAATTTATTTTATAGACAAATTACATATCACTTATATTCATACTATTTATTTCTCATACAAAATAAGAAGGTAAATAACTTGTTTGAACTGGAATAAAAGCATTTAGCCTGAATGAAAAACATCTAGTTACCGATGTTGGGGAAGAAGGAGTCACTGGAGGAGCGTTGTCGGATCATGGCCTGCATCTGCCTCTGCTGTTGCTGCTCCTGCCTCTCCTGGTCCAGCAGGTCCTGTAGGAGGAGGGGCTGCTCCTCCAGCAGCAGGGGTCTGTGCCCCCCTGGCCCCACCTGGCCCAACGTCTGGACCAACAGGGCCTGCTGAGCCGGGGTCAACCCACTCTGGTCTATCTCAAAGGTAGACATGGATGTTTCTCCTTCTCCTTCTCCCCTGCTAGTGGGATCCATGGTTTGGGAGATGTTCTGAGCATCTTGGTTTGGCTGTGCCATAGAGTTACCACTGCCTTGATTGTCAGGGGAGGAGTCCTCTGGCTGCTGCTTGATTAGTAAGCTAGAGAGGACTGGGGTGGAGTCAGAGAGCACTCCTGATTGGTTGTTAGGGTTTCCGTCTGCTTGCTGGTCCGTCCTGTCATTGGACGTCTGGGACAGGTTGTCTCCGTCTACCATTTTGATCTTCTGCTTCGAGGGCAGGGAGGAGGCGGCGCTTTGTCTACAGCTCACTTCCTGTTTGACGTCAGCTGACGAGGAATACTTCTCGGCCGTTCCCTCTGACTTCCCCATTCCAGATGTTAAATTAGAGAAGGAAGATACAGCACCACCACAGCTAGAGTTGAAGTTCCTCTTCTCAGACAAAGCCTTCTGGAAGTCTGAGGCATCACTGTGGTCTTCCATGTGGTCACTAAGCTCCAACTCCTCGTTGAACATGTCCTTCTTGATATCGTTCAGGTCAGGGTCGGTGTACGCAATGATGTCGAACTTCCCTGATGTCAGGAAGTCGTCCAGGTGCAAATCGTTGGTCTCCAGGTCCAAGTCTTTGCCGTCTTCTTCTTCCGGATCCAGGTTTAGGTTGTCCAGATCGGCATCGACCAGGTCCTTCACCTCCACGTCTTCCAGGTCTTTGACAGCCGAATCGACTGTGTCCAGTTTCTCCTCCACGCCATCGTGGTTGTTAGCCATGGAGACTCCCTGATCATCAGTGTGTCCAACAGATGGCCCTGGCGTCATCATGGAAGGAGCTGACATACTCTGGGTCTCGTTCGAAGCTGGCTGGCTCATGGACCTCATCAGCTGGGCTTGCCTGTGCATGGTGCCCCCTTGCATCTGAGCCTGCTGCTGCTGGTGGAGGTTCTCCATGCTAGAGGACAGCTGGCTCTGGCCAACCTGCTGGTTCCCCATGGAACCCATCATCATCCTGGGGCCATCTTGGTTCATACCTGGAGGGAACCTGAACTCAGGCCCTCCCATGAAACCAGGAGGCCTTTGGGGCTGGAGGTTGGGATCCATGTTGGGACATTGATCCATGGCGTTGGGACCGAAGGGGAGGCGGAGTCTGCTGTCAGGGGCTCTGTGTCTCAGCTCGATGAAAGGCTGACCCATGATGTTGTGCTGCTGCATTGGCAAGCCGCGAGGAGGGAAATGCTGTGGCAGCCCCATAGGGTTGGGGTTGCCCCCCACGGACTTGGCCATGTCCACGGACATAGAGCGTCTCATCCCCGGGTGGATGTCCTGCATGGGGTGGGGGCCTCTGAGGAAGAACTCCTGTCCTCCGTGAGGTCCCGGCCCACCAGGTGGAAATGCAAACCTGAGAGATAGAAAATAAACATATTTTAATACATATTCCTGTGCTGAATTTTCTCAGACATTCTCCACATTCAATCTAGAGTGACTCATTTTGTTTTTTCGGAGACTACAAATTTCATGAGTCATAAAAGATAGTCTTATTTATTGTCCCCCACGACTGTGGATCGGTCCATATCTCAGACAGCACTGGGACAATTCTGACAACTTAGGTGAATGACTTGTCTTGCCATTAGAGTTTCAGCATTTACAAAATGACACAGACTTGCACAAGGCGGAAGCTGTAGTAAAGAACTGAAATGTAATTACACAGTTACGGAACATGACATTCGTTGATTTAAATTATTTAAAAAATATATATACATTTCTACAGGTATATCATTCATGGGGGACGACATGTTTACTGTAACCTCTGTAAGGACAGTAATTCCAGTTACTAACCTTGGCCCCTGATGTCTGATATTAGGATCCCCAGGATGTTGTCCTCTGGGCAACTGGCCCTCATTAGGGAAAGGGCCACGCTGGTCCCCTGGGAAGGGTCCAGGGAACCTCATGGGCCCTGGCCCAGGGTAGGGTGGAGGGGGCCGACTGAATATCTCGCACTGCTGTCCGTGGCCCTCATGGGGCCAGGGTCGAGGGGTGCCAGGGGCCATGTTACCAGCGTTCTCCTGGCGGATGGCACTCCTCTGCTGCTGCTGCTTCAGGATCAGCTCTCGGATGCGTTGACGCTAAATAAAACACAAGTAGTCAGACCTCCAACTAGATAATTCACGCCTGAACTCTACTGAATATTTGTTTGCAAAATTAAAAGTGATAGAAATGCATAAGCTATTAAACACCATGGATTCCAGCTTGCCAAGGGATAAAAAATGTATTTAAGTGAATACTGAAGTGGATGAAATGAATCTCTGAAAGATAATGCTTTAAATAAAGAGCAGTTCATAAAAACAGCGTCAGTCCTCTTACCTGTCGGAGTCTCTCCTCACTGTCGGCCAGGGAGACACTCTGAACCTCAGAGGTTCCAGGCATCTGGGAGGGTCTTTGCAGCTGTCCTCCAGGGTCCCGGCCTTGCTGCTCCTTCATCTCCAGTCTTTCTGCTGGCTTTGGACACGGGGGGGTGGGTGCCTGCTCATAAGGATCATGGACAGGCGTCTGGTTGGGACGTCTGGACGGTGACGGAGAGAATCCATCATCGGCCATCCCACCGTGATGCGTTGGTGTCTGTGACCCAGGGTGCGAGAAGGGAGCGTCTTGGGGCCTAACGCCTTGAGTGGAGAAATGGTCCTGCTGGTTCCCCAAGGGACCAGGCCTCTGCACCTGCAGTCTGCCCAGCCCGTCAGGCCCCAGCCCTGGCCGGGGGGTTCCTGGAGCCTGGGCGTACGGGTCACTCAGCATCGGCCTAGTGGTCTGGGAGAACATGTCACCACTCATAGGCCTGGGGGTTCCAGGTTGGCTAGCATAGGGATCCATGGGGGCTAGCCTCTGGCTGCCTGGGGACTTGGAGAATCTCTCTCCCATGGGGGGCCTAGGGGTACCAGGTTGCTGGGCGTAGGGGTCCATGGAGTGCCCGGGGGACATCCTCTGACCAGGTGCTTGGGGGTGTGGGTGAGGGAACTGGTTCATGCCAGGGCCAGAGCGAGGAGTGTTGGGCTGCTGGGAGTAAGGGTCCGAGGACTGACCGTAGTTGTCGTGTGGGCGAGGGGTTCCTGGAGGGCGAGCGTAGCTGGACTCAAAGAACGGTCTGTTTCCAGGAAGTTGGCAACTGGGGTCATTCATGGGTTGAATGATACCTGACATCTGAGCATAGGGGTCTGAAGAGGGTCTTGGGTTTCCAGGGGGCTGGGCGAAGGGGTCATATGTGAAGTGGTCGGGCCTTGGGGTAGAGGGAGCATGAGCGTAAGGGTTTCGGTTAGGTAACTGTGCTATTGGGCCGGGCTGAGGGAAGGGGTGGCCCTGGGGATGGTGCTGGGCCATCCTGGGTGGACTGGTGAAACTGTCGTGGGGTCGTGGAGTAAGAGAGGCCTGAGAGTAGGGGTCTCCCTGCTGAGAGATTCTGTCTGACAGGTGTCCCATTGATCTGTTGAAGAGGTCCTGGGCCTGGGGCGGAGGCATGGGGGTCTTGAATAGAGACTGAGGGACTGAGCCCTGCTCGTTGCTTCCCGGGATGGGAGCTAACAGAGGTCTGGAGTAAGGGTCTGACAGGATCATCCTGTTTTGAGCCATCCGTTGGTAGGCCTCTTGGCGGATCATGGGTCTGGAGTAAGGGTCTCCCCGCACTGGAGAGCTCATCGGGGGCCTCCCCTGAGGACCCTGGTTGACTCTGGGTGGGCCCATAGGCTTTAGGAAGGGGTCCATGTCCGCAGCAACAGGCCTGGGGGTGTCAGGGGGCTTGGCATAGGGATCCATCTCCCTACTCATGGACGTGGGCGAACCAAAAGCCTCATGAGCGGGAGATGTGAGCCTCCCTCTGTCCTGCTGATCCATCAGAGAGGTGGGAGACTTGCCAGACTCCATGGACATTCTGCGACTTGCGCCGGGTCCTAGAGTTGGAGGCCTGGGGGTGCCCACCATCTTGGCGTAAGGGTCACAGGGAGAGGAGGGTCTGGAGCCGGAGGAGCCAGGGGAGAACACCTGGGGGGACTGGGGCTGAGAGGAACCCCCTGAGGGAGGGGGAGGAGGGGGCCGCAGAAACACGTCTTCGGGGGGCCCTGAGGTGGGCGTCCCTGGCAGTTGAGGTCGGAGGAAGCCCTCTTTACCTCCGGTGCTCTGCTGCATGGGGGACATGCTGCCGTTGCTGCCGTGCTGGGAGGAAGGGCTCTGGTTGCCGCTGTTGTTACCGTCTCCCTCCGACTGGCTGCCTGACTGCTGTTGCTGCTGTTGCAGCTGCTCATTCTTCACCTGCTCCAGCTTCTGGGTGGCTTCGATCTTGGCTTGCTGCCTGCTTTTCTGTCTCATTTGCTGTCGTAAGAACAGGATGAAAAGGCAAAACATGTTTAGTTTATTAAATAGTGGCTTCACAAGCAATGCATGTTTGCTTAGCAGCCTAAATTACAAAAAGACAAAAAAGAGAATATTTGACTAATGTATTTTTTTTTGGGGGGGGGCCTTCCTAAACTGCATCTCACCTGGTTGCATCTCACACACACTAACCTGCCTGCAGGCCACACTACTACAAGCCACACTACTACTATCTCACTTCTCTGAATACAATCTTACCTGTCTAAACTTCCACTCTTGCTCATGCTCTGACTCTTTGGGTTTCAAAGGGTCCTTAAAGAGCAAGTCTGTGTCTAGAGGTATGTTGGGGTCAAACACCTCGTCGGGGAGTTGCAGTGAGACGGGAGGCTGCTGGGACAGGGGAATCTGCTGCGACTGCTGCCTCTTCAGACTCTCGTTGGACATCTGGACCTTGTTGATGCGCAGAGCAGCGCGGTTGTCCCTTGCCTTTTGCTGCGGAGCAAAATCAGTCGCAGACAAATACACACACACACACAATAAATTATTTCAGCTGGTGCCATAGAAACATTTGGAGACGATTACGAATAGTTTATTTTATTTCTTCAGTCATTATTTTAAAACATGGCCTCTGCCAGAAATGACAGGTTCTGTATTGAGGTTAACACTGAAAACTGAGGATCTTCTGTTAAAGCGGCAAGACGTAGTAGTCTGACCCATAAAATAAATACCACATCAGACTAAAGTTTAAGGGAGACAGAGATCTTCACAGGATTCTCACATGTTCAATGTATATCTGTCTACTGGGGACAATAAGTAATTTAAGCAGAATGAAATGCATCTTACCACATATGGGGCCCTGTCTAGAGAACTTGCTTTCCTCCATAACTTTGCAATCTGTTTGACTCTTGTAGACCAGTCTGTAGAGTGCCGGAAGAAGATCATTTTATATGACTAAAACAGACTGCAGCTCAAAAAGGACATCTGATGACATCTTCCACTGTAAATTAAGTCATGATAACTGCTGGATATGCACAGAGGTGTGACTGGGGAACACACACACACCTGGGAACTCATCCTTAAGGCTGGGGAAGTTGACGTTGGTGTAAAGGACAGGGGCTACAGTTGCTAGCTCCCCCAGCGTCTCCTCCTTCTCCCACTTCAGTGTGCTCCTCTGGGCGTTGGACATGGCCTCCGCCTCACCCCCCTCAGGCCCGGGCCCAGGAGGAGGGGTGAGGCCTGGGCCACCATGAACAAGACCAGGAGCCCCCTGCCACGGACCCACCGCCTCTCTGGCCATCTGATTAAACTTCCTGTCCCTGCAGGAAGGACACAAGTACAGGGATTTGAGTAGATTTGATAGACAAAAAAAAACATGTAGTCATCATTATCATTGTTTTGTAGACAACTAGAGTTCCCTACGGTAACTACAGTCACTAACAAAGTTTGCAATTTGATTTGGTTAAACCGACTAGTTTGTATGGAGATGACTTAACGTTCAATACAGTTTGTCAGATAATTATGTGCTTTCCACAGCAAGGTAAGATTTGCAGTTAGTACCTTGGATTGTCAGTAAAAGGCATGCGGTGGAGGGGAGAGAAATTGTCTGGGATACAGGGTCCTGCTCCGGGATTGGACGGATTCAGAGGGAATCGTTGGTTAGGTCCCATCAGCCCGTTCATCATTGGCATCCGTGGAAACATGGCATTCCCTGTATGCAAAAACAGGATAATATCAAGGGGACTGCATTACTGTAGGAAAATGATGTTTGTGTGATGAGCAACCTCTTCTGAAACATGAAGACTTGCATTGGCGCTCTGAACTAATGCCTAGGCTTTAGCTCATCGGGCTAATAGTATTGAGGAACACAGAAATTAATAGTATTGAGGAACACAGAAAATAAGGAAATCAGTCTAAATAAATAAATTACGCCCTAAACAATGGATTTCACATGACTGGGCAACCCATGGGTGGGCCATGGAGGGCATAGCCCCCCCCCCCACCACCACCCCGACAGTCCAGGTGAAGAAGCCGGATGTGGAGGTCCTGGACTGGCGTCATTACATGTGGTCTGCGGTTGTGAGGCCAGTTGGACATACTGACCAAATTCTCAAAAACAACATTGGAGACAGCTTATGGTAGAGAAATTAACATTAAATTTGGAACATCTACATTTTAAAAAGTCTAATAAATTAATTTAATATAGCCATGTAATATAACCTACACCATCACAATAAATCCATTATTTATTTTAGACAGGTCTAAAGAAACATATGACGAAAATGTTGCCTATTTCAGAAGAACAGAATAGCATACTCTGACTTGTCCTTATGTTAGGCCCTGATCTGGCTATGCCATATGGCTGTGGGCTACACTAGTGCATTTAGCAGACAAGATTTGTTTAGAATTCCGTGGAATTATTTTATAGTATGAAGAATACAATTGAACAAAGCTGAATAAAATAGAAAGGATATATTCCCCAAAAGATTTCAGAAGGAGTGCACACTAGGCTTGAGTTGTATATCGTATATACCAGTACACCGGGATATTTGGAAATAGCCATGGGATGTTTTTTTCAATACCGTTGAAACTATTTCCTTGATTTTTTTAATTATACATTTGAATATTTGTAGTTATTTTTTTAAGCAAATAACGGCAGTCAACTTTTGCAATATGTTAGGAGATCAAGATCACGTTCTCATTTCACCTGTCACAGCATTTTTCATTATGAAGCTTACCAGTAGTACCCAGTCACGTGGTGTATTTATCCCTGTGTTTCCTGTCTCTCTGTGCCAGTTTGTCTTGTATGTTTCCAAGTCAACCAGCGTTTTTCCTGTTCTCCTGCTTTTTGCATTCTCCTTTTTCTAGTCCTCCCGGTTCTGACCCTTATCTGTTTCTGTACTTTGAACCCGCCTGCCTGACCATGAGAGCCTGCCTTGACCATGAGAGCCTGTCTGCCAGTCTGTACCTCCAGGACGCTGATCTGGTTTTGACCTTTTTGCCTGTCCATGACCATTCTCTTGCCTACTCCTTTTGGATGAATAAACATTGTAAGACTTCAATCATCTGCCTCCTGTGTCTGCATCTGGGTCTCGCCTTGTGCCTTGATACTATACTCCTGTTGTAGAGAAGCAATGTGCTAATATTAGGAAAGTTGAGAAATAAATATAGTAGGCCTAGCTAGGGTTGGGCGATATGGCAAATCAATTATCACAATATTTATATATTTTTTTTTCATTCAATAATGATAATTATCATAATATTAATCAAATAATGTTTAAAAGGTGCATTCTGCTTCAGACTCAAGTATGCCTAATGCCTGAACAAACCACTAGGCAGGTTAGAGTGTGGGTCAGTAACCGAAAGGTTACTAGATCGAATCCCTGAGCTGACAAGGTAAAACTGTTGTTCTACCCCTGAACAAGGCAGTTAACCCACTGTTCCCTGATAGGCCATCACTGTAAATAAGAAGTTGTTCTTAACCGACTTGCCTAGTTAAATAAAAGTTACATTTTTATTATGTGAGCTACACATAAAATTAGACTTTAAGGAAAATTGTTCCATGTTTGCGGCTAGGGAGCACGTACCTGGCGTCTTAAATTGATAAGCCTCTTGAAACCTTCCTTTTCGACTGTGCTAATTGATAGCACGTCCTTAGCAATGCAATACATAATGGCATTTGTGATGTCTGTCTTTTCGATGTTTGTTTGTAGGGCATAAACGCTGTCAGTGTTGACTGCGTCGGGCAAACATCCCTATTTTGGCTGGTGCTTGACGGACGTTGATCAATACCGTGGCACAAACTCAAACTTCCTGCATGTTCCAAAGAGTGATTTCGCTTCAGATGTTGAAAAAGGTTTATCGTATTACCAGACTTCGTAGTCACCTGCCTACGGCACAATTTGCACCGAACATTGCTCTGTTCTTTGTCGAACTTAAAAAAGCCAAACCACTTCCAAATTACTGAAACAGTTTAACCCTTTTTATCAATAATATCTTTGTTGGAAGCTGCTCCTTCTCCATGGCTATCACTGCCACCGTTTTCGCCTACTTCACTCATTTGTCGTGGTTAATAGTAGCTACTCCATCACTCGAGGTGCTAAGTGGTTTTGAGTGGGCGTATACCTCTCCATGTGCATATTGTCACTTCTACGCATGTTCCTGCTGCGTCAGAGGTGAAATGGACTGCTGTACCTAATGATTCTATATCGGCATTATCGAAAATGAATCTAAGCGTTTTTATATCGTTATTGAGGGAAGTAATTACCTCAATAATTATTGATATTGACTTATCGCCCAGCCCTAGCCTATAGAAAGCTGATGGGATTCTCCTCTTTTAAATAGAGGCCATCAAAACTGTGTTCTTGCATAGCCTACATAAATGTTGCGTAACATGAGCTCATGGGCTCTCATGACGTGTTTGATTGAATTTGATTACATTTACGTCAGAATGATTAGAGGAAAAATAGAGCGCAGAGTACCAGGCAATTAGCCACTGTCATTCAGCAACTTTTGTGGGCTACTAATGAACATCAGCGGCATCAGAGCACAGTTTTGGAGAAGCCGCGACTAAACGGTCACATGGCATTTGACTGTGGTCATGACTTGTGAATGCTGGTGTGGTAGTAATACGTCCCTGTAACAGCCCTAGTCTTATCAAAACATCAGAGGAGAGCGAAATACTGCCAGTATCTGCTACAGGACCTTGATGAGAGTCATACCTGCGTGAGGGTGTACCAGGCTGGTTCCTGGTTCCCCAGGTGGGCCGTGGGGTTGAGGCATCTGTGGTGGATGGCTGGTGCTGGGGCTCAGGACGGCAGTGAAGAGGTCCTCCACGTCCTTCCCTTCCAGCTCTACAGGGCACAGCAACAGAGACAGTCATTAACACTAATACAGACAGTAGAGTTAAAACTGATAGACAGACAACAGTAATGTTCAGTTCTGTATAACCCTGGTTCTCTGAATGAGGGAAACGATATAGTGATAAAAAAAAAAAAGCGTAATAACCAACCTGGTATTTTGTATAGTTTGCTGAGAATCGATTCTGATGCCAGAAGAAAAATAAATGACACAGATTATTCATCTGATCAGAGTTATACCAAGCAGTGAATTGAATATGAAGGGGCTAAAATACAGACGTGTTGACCACCAGGTCTTGTACTGACCATCAGCCATCTCCAGCTCTGGGCTGAAGATCCCGTCCAGATGTTCATCTGGGAGCGTACGGGGAGTCCGGCGGCCGGACTGAGAATGGACGCGCGCTGGGGAGCGGTCTGTCAAGGGCCCAATGTCCAGACCAGCTGAGAAAGCACACACAAGAGAGACACACACAAGCAAAAATACACATCAAAAACTATGCATGGTCCACTCACTTCAAAGCTAGACGCAATCAGAACTTTATCTGGCTAATAAGCTTTGCGACTCATTTGAATTACGGGGGGATATCTACATTGTGTGCAAATTAAATTAAGATAATAAGCAACGGTGCACGCTTAGCAGAATTACTCATGATGACTATATTTTGAGATGAATCTTTAAATCTACTATACATCTACTCACATCTAATCTACTCCCAAAGAAACACATTACAACCATCCATCCATCAACGTCAGGACGACTGCTGCGAACTGTGAGTCACCAAGGCTTTTTTTTGAGGTGAAGAAATACTAAGTGCATTTTAAGTTACATAAAAGTAGTGATTATTGAGAAAGAACCAAGGATGCAGAATTTTATTGGCCTCAGTGGAGTTGCTAAGAACCTATTCTTCACCAATCACCGAACAGGGACGAGAGAGACGGAGACATTCGCTGTCACCACAAAATGCAAGGCCACTCACCAAGGCCTCTCACTCTCTCCAAATAATCTGCCTCTAAATGGCTATTTTTCTGTCCCTGACCATTTGTTTTGGTGACAATTTGAATCCCTTTAGCGTTTGTCAGTTAGACTGGAATTTGTACTTCACAAACAGAACTGTAACCAAACAAAGGATTGGAAAACTTTTTGTGTGAGAGGCCATTGTAGACCAGGTGAAATGTAGCGTAAGAGCGTCAGAGAGCACAGGTGAACACAGTAACAAAGATAATGTACTATTGCTATTAAGGCCATAGAGCCCTTACCAAAAGGAGGAGATGAGGAGTCAACCTGGAAAGGGCAAAAATCAAGACCTGCAGGAATGGAACCGAAACCAAGACACAAGATGAGTGAATAAAACAGAATACTGGAGGCAGAGCAAGCAAATCAAACTGGAAATAAATGAATAAAAAACACTTGAAACAATGACAAATAAAGATAAAACAACTAAAAAAGGAATAAAATCATTTTGAAAAGTATGTGACAAATATGTGCTGAATAAAAATGTAGTGGAGGTAAGGATAAATTGGTGAGAATTTATCCTTACCCTAACCCTTGGAAAAGCCATTTTTAATAGACAGACGGCAAGACATCCCATGCTGGCAGTAAACTCTACCCACTATGACAGCCTCAGAGATGTATACATCAATGATGTCGCTCTTGCTGCGGGTGATTCTTTGATCCACCTCGACTCAGACGACACCATTCTGTATACATCTGGCCCTTCTTTGGACACTGTTAACTAACCTCCAAACGAACTTCAATGCCATACAACACTCCTTTCGTGGCCTCCAACTGCTCTTAAACGCTAGTAAAACCAAATGCATGCTTTTCAACCGTTCGCTGCCCACACCCGCCCGCCCGACTAGCATCACCACCCTGGACGGTTCCGACCTAGAATACAGGGATAACTACAAATATCTAGGTGTCTGGTTAGACTGTAAACTCTCCTTCCAGACTCATATCAAACATCTCCAATCCAAAATCAAATCTACAACCGGCTTCCTATTTCGCAACAAAGCATCCTTCACTCACGCCGCCAAACTTACCCTAGTAAAACTGACTATCTTACCGATCCTCGAATTCGGTGATGTCATTTACAAAATAGCTTCCAATACTCTACTTAGCCAATTGGATGTAGTCTATCACAGTGCCATCCGTTTTGTTACCAAAGCCCCTTATACCACCCACCATTGCGACCTGTATGCTCTAGTCGGCTGGCCCTCGCTACATATTCGTCGCCAGACTCGCTGGCTCCAGGTCATCTATAAGTCTATGCTAGGTAAAGCTCTGCCTTATCTCAGCTCACTGGTCATGATAACAACACCCACCCGTAGCACGCGCTCCAGCAAGTATATCTCACTGGTCATCCCCAAAGCCAACACGTCCTTTGGCCACCTTCCCTTCCAGTTCTCTGCTGCCAGTGACTGGAACGAATTGCAAAAATCGCTGAAGCTGGAAACTTACATTTCCCTCACTAACTTTAAACATCAGCTATTTGAGCAGCTTACCGATCGCTGCAGCTGTACACAGTCCATCTGTAAATAGCCCACCCAATCTACCTACCTCATCCCCATAATGTTATTTACTTTGCTGCTCTTTTGCACACCAGTGTCTCTACTTACACACCTTCATCTGCTTATCATCCTCTGCTCATCTATCACTCCAGTGTTAATCTGCTAAATTGTAATTACTCTGCCACTATGGCCTATTTATTGCCTTACCTCCTCACGCCATTTGCACACACTGTATATAGTCTTTTTTTTTTTTACTGTTATTGACTGTGGCTTGTTTATTCCATGTGTAACTCTGTGTTGTTGTTTGTGTCGCACTGCTTTGCTTTATCTTGGCCAGGTCGCAGTTGTAAATAAGAACTTGTTCTCAACTGGCCTACCTGGTTAAATAAAGGTGAAATCAAATAAAAAAAGATCAGTGACATACCAGAGTCACCGGTCTGTTTCCCCAGCATCCTCAGGAGGTCTGCATCCGTGTTGAGAACCTCAGACAGATCCACTAGAGGTTCCTCAGAGGGCTCTGTGGATGAGAAGACATGCAGACATGACAGTCAGAAACCACGGTATGGATCAACGGACAAGTGTGTGTGGTGTGTGTGTGCGTGCGTGCGTGCGTGCGTCTGTGCCTCCATCTGCATCTGTGTAGTACATACGTGGTCCTGGTGGTACGTCTGGTCTGGACGAGGCTGAGGTGGCACTGAGCAGGGGATCTGAGGATGGGTCCATGATGCTGGTGGTGGGATGCTTCCTGTCCCCCTGGGGCCCGGTTCCAGCCCCAGCTTGGCCCTCCTCTAGCAGCCCAGACTCCACCGCCTGCTGCCTGCTCTGCTTGCTCTTATCCAGCAGGTCCTTACCGAAGAACGCCTCCTAGAAAGGCACACAACACGGGTCACTTCTCCATAGACCCACCATATTTCAGGATAACTGTCAACCTTTATCTCCCACCTTCCCCATGGGACTTTCATCAACAAGCACAGTGACATGATCCATCCTTTCAAATACTTAAAATATATATAGATTTTTCTTTTTACTAGCGTCAGTGGACTCTCTCCCCCTCTACCAGTGTAGATAGAGCCATGTCTATCTCCCCATCAGTAACGTTTTATCTCGCAGAGGACAGACACATCACGTGACTGCTGCAGCCTCCCACATTGCTGGGACATTAAAAGCCTTGCTAACCAACTCAATAATTAATCCAATGTGCTCTGTGTTGGGAGTCCTTTATGTTTTCCTCGGTCTCTGTGCCCTCCTGCTGTTGAGTACAGACCAGTAGTGACAGATGCCCATGGCTTAATGCACCTCCTCACATCTCATCTGTTTTGGCCAACACAAGGTGACACAGAGCTCTGGGTTTGAGACGAGCGAGAGCAGGAGCACGAGCAAGCGAGAGAGCGAGCAAGGTAGTCTAGCGTACATACAGTATGTTGAACCCCCAAACAAAAGGATGATCAGAGTAGAGGATTTTAGCTATCCTTTAAGATCAAGTCTTGGAGGCCTTCCCTCCCACTTTGAGAGCACACAAACGGGGCTTCTGCCATCTCCAATGGTCTATCTTTAAGTTGTCAGGCAGAATGCTGAGTATTCTCATGCCTCCCATTGGGGGAGGTAAATCGACATTTTATGAAGATGCAATATGACGTTCCAGGCTATCAGTGTGCTCCTGCATCTATGAATGGTTGCCTCAAAGAAAGTGGTTGACATTTAGGTTGGCAGCTTATTCTGACAATTAACTGCATACGGAGGTCCCTTAATAACATGTTTTTTGTTGTTGCAGCAAGACGATCTCTACTCCAAACACTGTGCCTAGCACCAAGTGGTGTTTTTGCCTAATTGTAACCTTACAACTATGCCAGGGAATCATGGCTAAATATATTCCCTCAGTTATAACAAAAAACTAACTGACACATCTTCCAAATCCCATAAACCCTGAGACAAATGTCAGCCGTAACGTACCGTTCCTTCAGAAAGTATTCACACCCCTTTTACCACATTTAGTTATGTTACAGCCTACATGTTTTTATTGATAAAAGTGAGATTGATCTACACACAATACCCCATAATCTCAAAGTGGAATTATATGGCGTCACTAAGTATACAACCCCTTTGTTATGTATGCCAAGCCTAAATATGTTCAGGATTTAAAACGTGCTTAACAAATCGCATAGACTCATTCTGTGTTCAATAATAGTGGTTAACATGACTACCCCATCTCTGTACCCCACACATCCAATTATCTGCAACGACCCTCAATCGATTCGTGAATTTTAAGCACAGATTCAACAACAAAGACCAAGTAGGTTTTACAATGCCTCGCAAAGGGCACTTATTGGTAAAAATTAAAAAGCAGACATTGACAATCCCTTAGAGCATGGTGACATTAACAATCACACTCTGGATGGTGTATCAATACACCCAGTCACTACACAGATACTCAGTTGATGTAGAGGAAGGAAACAACTCAGGGATTTCACCACAAGGCCAATGGTGATTTTAA
Organism: Oncorhynchus clarkii lewisi; assembly: GCF_045791955.1. Lineage (NCBI taxonomy): Eukaryota > Metazoa > Chordata > Actinopteri > Salmoniformes > Salmonidae > Oncorhynchus > Oncorhynchus clarkii. The sequence continues at coordinate 25,361,378 of NC_092166.1, read as the reverse complement.
AACAGTTACAGAGTTTAATGGTTGTGATATGAGAAGACTGAGGATGGTTCAATAACATAAATAAAAGTTACAAAAAAGAAAATAAATTGTAGCTACTCCACAATACTAACCTAAATGACAGAGTGAAAAGAAGGAAACCTGTCCAAAACATACATCCTGCTTACAACACGCAGTGGTTAAAGTACTTAAGTAGTACTTTAAAGTATTTTTACTTAAGTTTCTGGACATTTTTTTCTTTCTGTACTTCACTATTTCTATTTTTGACCATTTTTACTTTACTACATTCCTAAAAAGTATCTTACATTTTGCTTAGCAGAACAGAAAATGGTCCAATTCAAGAGACCATCTCTGGTCATCCCTACTGCCTCTTATCTGGCGGATTCACAAAACACAAATGTTTGTTTTTAAAATGTCTTGAGTATTGGTGTGACCCTGGCTACCCGTATAAAATAATAATAATAGTGCCGTCTGGTATGCTTAATATAAGGAATTTTAAATGATTAGTAATTACTTTTGATACTTAAGTATATTTTAGCAACTACATGTACTTTTGATACTTAAGTATTTGTAAAACCAAATACTTTTAGACTTTTACTCAAGTAGTATTTAACTGGGTGACTTTCACTTGAGTCATTTTCTATTAAGGTATCTTTACTTTTACTTAAGTCTGAAAATGTTGTACTTTTTCCACCACTGGCAACAAGGGAGACAAATTCACCTTTGAGCAGGACAATTACCTAAAACACTAAACCAAATATACACTGGATTTGCTTACCAAGACAACATTGAATGTTCCCGAGTGGTCTATTTACAGTTTTGACTTAAATTGTCTTAAAAAGACTTGAAAACGGCTCTCCGGAAATGATCAAAAACCAACTTGACAAAGCTTGAAGAATTTAAAAAAAAGAATAAATGGGCAACTATTGTACAATCCAGGTGTGCAAAGCTCTTAGCGACTTACCCCCCCAAAAACTCAAAGCTGTAATCGCTGTACAATGGTGCTTCTAAGTATTGACTCAGGGGTGAATATACTTATGTAAATGAGATCTGTATTTCATTTTCAATAAATGTGCAAACATTTCTAAATACATGTTTTTACTTTTGTCATTACAGATTTAATCCATTATGAATTCAGGCCGTAACACAAAATGTGGAATAAGTCAAGAGGTACGAATACTTTGAAGGGACTGTAGATGTGGGACTGACCTGCAGGTAGGTGGGAAAGGCCTCCTCTAGCTTGGTTTTCTTCTTCCTATATCGTTTCTTGATCTTCTCCGGGATATCTGGCCCATGGGGCGTCTCATCCACAGGGGTATCAGGCAGCATCTCTCCCCAGCCTGCAGTGGGCACCGAAGAGTAGGTCAGAACCTGATCCGTTCAAATATAGAATCTGCATATGCATGCTTGGGCATTTTATTCAACAATTTATTTTCACGAGGCAGAAATAGGATATTCAGACAAAAGCAATTGATCACACATCCGTAGATGTGTGGGAACTCACCCTCCTCTTTTCCTGTGGGCGGTTCAGAGACCGAGCCAGAAGAATCCTTCCTGCTCAGGGATCGTTTGGCCTTGCCTGGGCCCTGGCCTGGACGGCTCCGCTGGCGCACCATGAAGCCACCGATGCCTGAGAAAGAGATATTCAACAATGAACCAACACATAGCCAAGTTCTAAGATAGCTGGTTCTAAGAAAGTAAAGTATGCAAATTGTAATACAAGTTATTTTTTATTAGAATGCTATAAGATCTGTTTTTATTAAGAAATTACTGTTGGGAGGTAAAAAACACATCTCAATGCTTTCACTAGAGAAGGAAACATCTTCAACCTAGATTTTATATATATATTTTTTTAAATGTAACCATTATTTAACTAGGCAAATCAGTTGAGAACAAATTGTTATTTACAATGACGGCCTACACCAGCCAAACCCGGACGACGCTGGGCCAATTGTGCGCCGCCCTATGGGACTCCCAATCACGGCCGGTTGTGATACAGCCTGGATTCGAACCAGGGTGTCTGTAGTGACGCCTCTAGCGCTGAGATGCAGTGCCTTAGACCGCGGCGCCACTCGGGAGCCAGAGAAAACACAATTTATAACCCCTAGAATAAGCCCTCTTTCTTTCCTTCTGAGGCCTTGTCTTGTCATCCCTGAGCTTGGCTGGCTGTGTATTGAGGGCTATGGCAAGCTACAGCGCTGGGCACGTACTGCACCATTTCAAGCTCCAGAGGAGCTGTCTCCTCCAATCAGGTGCCCTACCCGGCCGGTATGGCTTCCTCTTCCTCTTTTTGCTGCCGTCTGCCCCCTTGGACTCATCTTCTGCTGGCTCTCGCTCTGGGCTCGAGTCCGACTTCCCCTCGCAGTCCAGAGAGAGGTCTGCATCTGTGAGTGGGGGAGAGAGAGGAATGGGAGGGACAGAGAGAGGTGTGAGACACAGACACAGAAAGAGAGAGAAACAAAGAGAGCGAGCGCGCGACACAGAGAGCGAGAGCGACAGAGAGCGCGAGCGACAGAGAGCGCGAGCGACAGAGACCGAGAGCGCGCCACACAGCGAAAGCGCACCACACAGAGAGAGAGAGCGCGCCATACAGAGAGAGAGAGCGCGCCACACAGAGAGAGAGGGAGCGCCACACAGAGAGAGAGGGAGCGCCACACAGAGAGAGAGGGAGCGCCACACAGAGAGCGAGACACAGAGAGAGCGCCACACAGAGAGAGCGAGAGAGCGCCACACAGAGAGAGAGAGAGAGCGCGCGCGCCACACAGAGAGAGAGAGAGAGCGCGCCACACAGAGAGAGAGAGCGCGCGCCACACAGAGAGAGAGAGAGAGCGCGCCACACAGAGAGAGAGAGAGCGCGCGCCACACAGAGAGAGAGAGAGCGCGCGCCACACAGAGAGAGAGAGAGAGCGCGCGCCACACAGAGAGAGAGAGAGAGCGCGCGCCACACAGAGAGAGAGAGCGCGCGCCACACAGAGAGAGAGAGCGCGCGCCACACAGAGAGAGAGAGAGCGCGCGCCACACAGAGAGAGAGAGCGCGCGCCACACAGAGAGAGAGAGAGCGCGCGCCACACAGAGAGAGAGAGAGCGCGCGCCACACAGAGAGAGAGAGAGCGCGCGCCACACAGAGAGAGAGAGAGCGCGCGCCACACAGAGAGAGAGAGAGCGCGCGCCACACAGAGAGAGAGAGAGCGCGCGCCACACAGAGAGAGAGAGAGCGCGCGCCACACAGAGAGAGAGAGAGCGCGCGCCACACAGAGAGAGAGAGAGCGCGCGCCACACAGAGAGCGCGCGCGCCACACAGAGAGCGAGAGAGCGCCACACAGAGAGCGAGAGAGAGAGAGCGCGCCACACAGAGAGAGAGAGAGAGAGAGCGCGCCACACAGAGAGAGAGAGAGAGAGCGCGCCACACAGAGAGAGAGAGAGAGAGCGCGCCACACAGAGAGAGAGAGAGAGAGCGCGCCACACAGAGAGAGAGAGAGAGAGCGCGCCACACAGAGAGAGAGAGAGAGCGCGCCACACAGAGAGAGAGAGAGAGCGCGCCACACAGAGAGAGAGAGAGAGCGCGCCACACAGAGAGAGAGAGAGAGCGCGCCACACAGAGAGAGAGAGAGAGAGAGAGCGCCACACAGAGAGAGAGAGAGAGAGAGAGCGCCACACAGAGAGAGAGAGAGAGAGAGAGAGAGAGAGCGTGCCACACAGAGAGAGAGAGCGCACCACACAGAGAGAGAGAGAGAGAGCGCGCCACAGAGAGAGAGAGAGAGGGAGAGAGAGAGCACGCCACACAGAGAGAGAGAGAGCGCCACACAGAGAGAGCGCGCCACACAGAGAGAGAGAGAGAGAGAGAGAGAGAGAGAGCGCGCCACACAGAGAGAGAGCGCCACACAGAGAGAGAGAGAGAGAGCGTAGTGGGGAAAACTACCAGAAAACTATTAGGCAACAACAAATTCAATCCCTTTAAGACAACTTCCTGGACAAAACTTTCCACTGTAAGAGTGAAGGTGTAAACAGTATATTTCACCTCACAGATTCCATTGGGACCCAGAAAACCCGGAGTCTACACCTTCACTATGGTGAATCACTAAAACAATACAGAAACACACTACGGAAAAATGAAGGAACAACACATCAGAAATCAGCTCAATGTAATTGAAGAATCCATAGAATTTCTGGGAAAATGGAGCACACTAAACAACACAAAGAGTTATCTATCCAAAATGGTGATGTATGGGTAAACCACTTTTCTAACCTTTTTGGCCCTATAACAAAGAACAAACAGCAAAAACATATACATGATCAAATACAAATCTTAGAATCAACAATTGAAGACTACCAGAACCCACTGGATTCTCCACTGAATGAACTACAGGACACAATACAAACCCTCCAACCCCAAAACGCCTATGGTGTTGATGGTATCCTACATGAAATTATAAAATATACAGACCACAAATTCCAATTGGCTATAAATCATAAACTCTTTAATATCATCCTTGGCTTTGGCATCTTTCCCAATATTTGGAACCAAGGACAGATCACCCCAATCTACAAAAGTGGAGACAAATTTGACCCCAATAACTACCGTGGGATATGCGTCAACAGCAGACGCATACATTTCCTCAGTGAAAACAATGTACTGAGCAAATGTCAAATTGGCTTTTTACCAAATTACTGTACGACAGACCAATTATTCACCCTGCACGCCCTAATTGACAAACAAACAAACCAAAACAAAGGCAAAGTCTTCTCATGCTTTGTTGATGATCTTGTGCTTCTGTCCCCAACCAAGGAGGGCCTACAGCAGCACCCAGAGGTTCTGCATAGATTCTGCCAGACCTGGGCGCTGACAGTAAATCTCAGTTAAGACAAAAATAATGGTGTTCCAAAAAAGGTCCAGACGCCAGGACCACCAATACAAATTCCATCTACCGTTGCCCGAGAGCACACAAAAAACTATACATACCTCGGCCTAAACATCAGCGCCACAGGTAACTTCCACAAAGCTGTGTACGATCTGAGAGACAAGGCAAGAATGCCCTTCTATGCCATCAAAAGAAACATAAAATTCGACATACCAATTAGGATCTGGCTAAAAATACTTGAATAAGTTATAGAACCCATTGCACTTTATGGTTGTGAGGTCTGGGATCCGCTCACCAACAAATAATTCATAAAATGGAACAAACACCAAATTGAGAGACTGCATGCAGAATTCTGCAAAAATATCCTCAGTGTATAATGTAAAGCACCAAATAATCCATACAGAGCAGAATTAGGCCGATACCCGTGAATTATCAAAATCCAGAAAAGAGACGTTAAATTCTATAACCACCTAAAAGGAAGCGATTCCCAAACCTTCCATAACAAACCCATCACCTAAAGAAAGATGAACCGGAGAAGAGTCCCCTAAGCAAGCTGGTCCTGGGGCTCTGTTCACAAACACAAACACACCCAACAGAGCACCAGCACAACAACACAATTAGACCCAACCAATTCATGCGAAAACAAAAAGATAATTACTTGAACATTGGAAAGAATAAAAAATAAAAAAAAGCAAACTAGAATGCTATTTAGCCCTAAACAGAGAGTACACAGTGGCAGAATACCTGACCACTGTGACTGACACAAACTTAAGGAAAGCTTTGAATATGTATGAGTCAGTGAGCATAGCCTTGCAATTGAGAAAGTTTGAGAGTGTAATGTTTACTGTCAATTAATTTACTGTTAACATAATGTTTCCCATGCTACTAAAGCTCTTAGAGACAGAGAGACAGAGAGAGAGACAGACAGCGGTGATAAGGAGACAGCCAGTCTGCAGAACGGACTAACAGACCACTCTACCCCCAAGCTACAGCACCCAGGGTCAATCCCATTTCAACTCCAGTCAACTTCAAGAGATTAGCCTAATTGAAATTGTGGATTTTTCAATTTGTGGAATTTAGCTCCACAACTCTACGCCACCACCTAACCGTCTGCTGTCAGCGTCATTGGAATTTAGGAACTTGAAGGACAATTGCCGTTTCAGAGGGTCTTAATCTGTGCCCTGGGAAACTATCCCATAGTGTTTTCTAACAGGCTTGTTGTATTTAGGTCAGTTAACCTATATTTAAGCTGGGAAGTCCGTTAAGAACACATTCTTATTTAAAGACATGCACCTCTGTGGTCCTCCATGTCCTCGTCCCGGGAGTGTTCTGACAGCAGGTCCAGGGGGGCCTGCAGCACTGCAACACTGTTCTGGTTGATGATCTTCAGCTTCAGCTTGGGCTTGGGTTTCCTACGCCGCGACGCAGGTGCCGTCAGGCTCTTGAGCTGACACAAGCCTGACTCTGTCAGACACACGCCATCCTGAGTGTACGTCCTGACCAAGTCTGAAAGACACACACACACACACTCCACAAGGTTATGGTGCTGTTTGAACATCCTAGATGAACTGGAATGTGTGGAATGTACAGTACTGTTCAATGGGATTAAAACAAGGTTTCATTAAGTCAAAGACCTAGAAGGAATCTCAGAGAAGAAGAAATGTCTCGATCTCCAGACAGAACAAATACTAAAAGCATATGGCAAATAGAAATCAAAACTGGATGGTCTTCAGAGATAGATGGGAGGGGTTGAGGGGAGCTGAAGGGTGGGACTGAAATATACTGAGCCGGTAAAATGTATATAGTATGTATAAGCTGGAAGTAGTAGTGTTGTCGTCCATTAGTTTACTCCAATTAGGGGAGGGGTGGTAGGATTAGGGGAAATAATAAAAGGGGGAGAAAAAGAAAAATATATATAAAAAAGAATAATAAATATAAAATATCTATTTATAAAAAATATATATGGGGGAATATGTGGGGGATTGCAAATTATGCAGACAATTACATTGATAGAAGCCACAATCTATTTGCAATATTAAAGCTGATACACTACCGTTCAAAAGTTTGGGGTCACGTAGAAATTAAATTTTTGAAGAGAAAAAAAAGCAATTTTTTTTTGTCCATTAAAATAACATCAAATTGATCAGAAATAGTGTTAATGTTGTAAATGACAATTGTAGCTGGAAAGGCATACAGAGGCATACAGGGGCCCATTATCAGCAACCGTTGTTAGCTAATCCAAAGTTTATCATTTTAAAAGGCTAATTGATCATTAGAAAACCGTTTTGCAATTATGTTAGCACAACTGAAAACTGTGTGCTGATTAAAGAAGCAATAAAACTGGCCTTCTTTAGACTAGTGGAGTATCTGGAGCATCAGCATGTGTGGCTTTGATTACAGGCTCAAAATGACCAGAACCAAAAAAGTTTTTCAATCTACTCTTGTTCTGAGAAATGAAGGGGAGAAATTCTCAAGAAACTGAAGATCTCGTACAATGCTGTGTACAAGGACATTTCTAAGTGACCCCAAACTTTTGAAATGTGGTGAATATATTTGTTTTATTAAATAAATAAATACCAAAAGCAGACATTGTTCTTACCCATGTCTTTAGCTTTTGTGAGAATCTGCGTCATAACTGCCGGTTCAATGGACTCTCTGGCCTTGGACACAGGCGCTGTGGATGCAGTGAGGACACACAAAAGCCAATGAGTAATTGGCTGCAATACACGAGATGCCTGAGAGGGTCAGATACAGTTGCAAGGACTCAGAAGGCTATACTGTATGTAGTGCTTCCTTACCCTTGGAGGCCTTGTGGACTCGGCACATGGTGCAGTCAAAGCTGCTGTCTGCTGCTTTCTCCACATCCTCCTCTGAATGGAGACCCTGGCAGGAACTATGTATCCACCTATCGGAGAGGAAGAAGGGGTTGGGGTTTCGGTTACCATGATTCAAAATAACAGACAATAAATATAGGTTACGGCAGGCTTAGCTAGTACTGTAGCAATGCCCACCTGTCGCATTGGCGGCACTGCACCACGATCTCTCCCTCGCTGTAGTCCTGGAGACAGAAAGGGCACGTCGCCAGGCTGCCACAGGGGGCGCACTGGGTGTAATTATTCTGCCACTCACACCTCAGGCCTGGCGAGGTGGCACCACACTGGGTACAGGACACACACCTGCAGGAGGAAACAGGGGAGGGGAGAAGGAGTGAGGACAGGTGTCAATGAATAGCTGAGTACATTTAGGTGGATGTACATTAAGTACAGTACAGGACATTGAGAAATAATGAACTAGGTCATTCATGGAGAAAAGGGATAGGTTTTTTTGTGTGAGGAGACGGCAAATAAGTTGTTGTTGTTGGTACTAGAGGTCGACCGATTATGATTTTTCAACGTCGATACCAATTATTGGAGGACCAAAAAAAGGCGATACCGATTAATCAGACGATTTCTATCTATCTATCTATCTATCTATATATATATATGTAAAAATTTGACAATTACAACAATACTGAATGAACAATGAACACTTATTTTAACTTAATATAATACATCAATAAAATCAATTTAGTCTCAAATAATGAAACATTCAATTTGGTTAAAATAATGCAAAAACAAAGTGTTGGAGAAGAAAGTAAAGAAAGTGCAATATGTGCCATGTAAAAATAAAACATTTCAGTTCCTTGCTCAGAACATGAGAACATGAAAGCTGGTGGTTCCTTTTAACATGAGTCTTCAATTTTCCCAGTTAAGAAGTTTTAGGTTGTAGTTATTATAGGACTATTTCACTCTATACCATTTGTAATTCATATACCTTTGACTATTGGATGTTCTAATAAGTACTTTAGTATTGCCAGCCTAATCTCGGGAGTTGATAGGCTTGAAGTCATAAACAGTGCAATGCTTTTACGCATTGTGAAGAGCTGCTGGCAAAACGCAGTAAAGTGCTGTTTGAATGAATGCTTACGAGCCTGCTGCTGCCTACCACCGCTCAGTCAGACTGCTCTATCAAATCATAGACTTAATTACAATATAATAACACACAGGAATACGAGCCTTACGTCATTAATATGGTCGAATCCGGAAACTTTCATTTCGAAAACAAAAGGTTTATTCTTTCAGTGAAATACGGAACCGTTCCGTATTTTATCTAACGGGTGGCATCCATAAGTCTAAATATTTATGTTACATTGCACAACCTTCAATGTATGTCATAATTACGTAAAATTCTGGCAAATTAGTTCGCAACGAGCCAGGCGGCCCAAACTGTTGCATATACCCTGACACTGCATGCAATGAACAAGAGAAAATACACAATTTCAATAGTTTAATATTGCCTGCTAACATTAATTTCTTTTAACTAAATATGCAGGTTTAAAAAAATATAATTCTGTGTATTGATTTTAAGAAAGGCCTTGATGTTTATGGTTAGGTACATTCGTGCAACAATTACAAATGCGCTTTTGTTAAATCATCCCCCGTTTGGCGGAGTTGGCTGTCTTTGTTAGGAAGAAATAGTCTTCACACAGTTCGCAAAGAGCCAGGCGGCTCAAACTGCTGCATATACCCTGACTCCGTTTGCACGAAACGCAAGAAAAGTGACAATTTCCCTATTTAAAATAAATTCATGTTAGCAGGCAATATTAACTAAATATACAGGTTTAAAATATATACTTGTGTATTGATTTTAAGAAAGGTGTTGATGTTAATGGTTAGGTACACATTGGTGCTACGACAGTGCATTTTTCGCAAATGCGCTTGTTAAATCACCTGTTTGGCGAAGTAGCCTGTGATTTAATGATAAATTAACAGGCACCGCATCGATTATATGCAACGCAGGACAAGCTAGATAAACTAGTAATATCATCAACCATGTGTAGTTAACTAGTGATTATGTTAAGATTGATTGTTTTTTATAAGATACGTTTAATGCTGGCTTGCACCTGACCTTGGCTCCTTGCTGCACTCGCATAACAGGTAGTCAGCCTGCCGCGCAGTCTCCTCATGGAGTGCAATGTAATCGGCCATGATCGGTCTCCAAAAATGCAGATTACCGATTGTTAAGAAAACTTGAAATCGGCCCCAATTAATCGGTCATTCCGATTAATCGGTCGACCTCTAGTTGGTACTTTGACTTCTTGCTTAGATACATCAAATATTGATGTTATACTATATAGGGAATAGGGGGCTATTTGGGACACAGCCACGTTATCGTAATAGGAAGAGGTTGAGGGGATGAACAGATGAGTCAGCTACACACCATTTGCACTTCCAGCTGTCCTTGGGAACGTTCTGCAGCGGAGGGTCCAGGCAGTAGGTGTGATAGCTGATGTCACAGTCGTCACACAGCAGCAGACGGCCCGGGTCAGTGGCCTGGCCACACGCCTCGCACACTGTACACTCCAGACAGCGCCAGCCTTTATTCAACACCACCTTGGTGATCTGGAAGGAGAGGACAGGGTCAGATGTGGTGTGAGAGTATATTGGCAAAAGTCCAAATTGTGTGCGCTTATCTCTTTAAGAAGATCCCATAGTAAAGGACATTGATATATCACTGTGCTGCCGAGCTACACTAAATAGTTTTGTTTGCAGTAATTGGCAGCATTAAGAGATAAGGATGGAACCAACTTGAGCTGAGCTTCCTGTGATTACAGAGTTTATATGGCCCGTTTAATCCAGTTGATACTCACATACTGAGTCAGTCAGTCATAGCCAGGTTAAAATCTTTGAAATCAATAGATGATTAACCCTAAGGCCAGTAATCTGTGGGGTTCCCACATTTCCTACTCGTATGTAGTATCAGAATCGTCAGTAAGATCTCAGAGAAAATGCCACTGTAAAGGACGGGGTACTTACCTTGATGCCAACACAGAAGGGGTGGTAGCACTGCCCACACTGGGCACAGGCCAGAAGACGACCCTCTGCACCCAGCCCAAAACTCCCACACACCACACACATGTCCTGAGAGGGGAAACAAATGGAGTGTACACATGATACTAGAGAATCAAAGTTGAACTGTGATATGGTAAAAGAAACTAATCGAATAATAGAGGAAATGTATAATTTGTATAATTTGTACACAAACAGATGCCCACCTGTTTCAATGTGAAGCTGTCATTGCTGGAGAATATGACCACGGTGTTGTGCATGGCATTCTCCTCTTCCTCCTTCACCTGGTAAGGTGATTCCATGGTGGTGACCTGTATGTTATGAAGCATGAGCACAAACACAGCATTAGATAGGATTGAGTCCTGTGATATTCCCTACATGAAAGTGAAGTGTTTCTGTCTCTAAACCAATATTGCAGAGGTATACATCTCTGTTTATGGCGGAAATACTTACAGATTATTTTACAGCATGTGAAGTTGTCAGCATTACAAGAGACTGCCTGGATAGCATTATTGATTAGCATTTGCCTCTGACACAAATGTTGTGTCACGCTGTGGTATGGAGTAACATGTCCACTGGGTGAGTCTGTTTTTGTGCTGCAGCAAATAATCTATCCACAACATATGATTACTGTTTACAATACACCAGGAAAACTAGGAGGTTTATGGGTAATAAATAAGGCTGGGAATTGCCAGGGACCTCACGATACGATCACGAAACTTAGGTGCCGATACAATATGTATTGCAATTCAAACGATCCCATATGTATTGTGATTGGATACTGTAATTTTATTGCAATTTGATGTTCGAAACATATTGCCTAGTATATGTCTGCAGCAGAGACAGGAGAGGGCATTAGAACATTTGTTTTGATCAGTCATGAAAATCAAAGTGCTGAAAACACGTTGGCTCACTATTTCTTTTTTAAGATGGCGAACAAGCTATAGGATGAAAAATACTACAGTTCTAGCGCAGGTACAGCCGACTAGCGCTAGCTAATGCTACCCAGAAAATCGATACTTGGAGCCAAAGTATTTTTATAAAATGTTTTATTTAACCTCCATTTAACCAGGTAAGTCAGTTAAGAACAAATTCTTATTTACAATGACAGCCCAATCATGGCCGGATGTGATGCATCCTGGATTTGAACCAGGGACTGCAGTGACGCCTCTAGCACTGAGATGCAGTGTCTTAGGTGCTGCGCCACTCGGGAGCCCCAGCATTAATAACATCCAAAATAATATTGCGATATGTAACTGTCAATTTTTCCTCCCAACACTAGTAATAAAACTGTCTTTCAGTTAATTGTAATGGATTAGTGTGAACTAAAGAGATCAGGTTGACAGGTGACATAGCCTACCCCAGGGTTGACTGTGGGACTGGCTCCATTCTTCCCTCTCGCTCGGCCCCGACCCCCTCTGCCCGACAGACCAGCCCCTCTGGGTCGCCTCCTCCCGGGGAAGCCTGACCCCCGACCCTGCAACAGAAACACAGGACTCAGGACCTCAGGACTCCTTCTCAACACACACCGGATCACACACACAGAAACACACACAAAAACAATCTCAAGATTTGTGTTCACAGTCAGATACAGAAAAACACACACACAGGTCCTCACTTGCTAGACTGTGATCGATGAAGTCAGCTTAATTAAAAAGTTTGCCATAGGGGACTTCTCCTCCACCCACTGTAGAGCTGTTGAGCTATGAGGCTGCTGGTATCTAGTGAGGTAACAGGAACAGCAGCTTGGTCTACTTTACAGAGGTAATGTCCTTTCCCATTCAGTGGTGTTTTCTTGGATGGTAGGTAGAACATTGCAACGCCTGCGCACGGATATGAAATGGTTTCATATCCGTAGTAATATTTAACACATCTTAGAATAGTGCTTAATTCAAGCTACAAAACAAATTGATGCAGGGGGAAAAAGCTGCCATTTCTGATTTAAGAAAATTGAGAACGCAATTTGTTTTTATTTTCTTTATTCAGCTAGAGCGGCATACTACAAAGCAGGATCGATGAGTTAGTCAGCTAACTTAGATTATTTTAGTTTTTTAAAGTTCAACTTCTATACTGAACAAAAATATAAATGCAACATGTAAAGTGTTGGTCACACGTTTCATTAGCGAAATAAAAAAAACCCACAAATGTTCCATATGCACAAAAAACGTATTTCTCTCAAATGATGTGCACAAATTTGTTTACATCCCTGTTAGTGACAATTTCTCCAATGCCAAGATGATCCATCCACCTGACAGGTGTAGCATATCAAGAAGCTGATTAAATAGCATCATTACACCGGTGAACCTTGTGCTGGGAACATTAGAAGGCCACTAGAATGTGCAGTTTTATCAGACAACAACATGCAGTTTTGAGGGTGCGTGCAATTGGCATGCTGACTGCAGGAATGTCCACCAGAACTGTTGCCAGAGCCGTGAATGTTAATTTCTCTACCATCAGCCACCTACAACGTTGTTTTAGAGAATTTGGCAGTACACTCAACCAGCCTCACAACCACAGACCATGTGTAACCACGCCAGTCGAGGACTTCCACATCTGGCTTCCTCACCTGCGGGATCGTGTGAGACGAGCCACCCGGATAGCTGTTGAAACTGAGGAGTATTTCTGTCCCTAATAAAGCCCTTTTGTGGGTGGGCTATGCCCTCCCAGGCCCACCCATGGCTGCACCCCAGTCCAGTCATGTGAAATCCATAAACTAGGGCCTAATGAATTTATTTCAGCTGAATTCCTTATATGAACTATAACTCAGTAAAATCGTTGAAATTGTTACATGTTGCTTTGATATTTTTGTTCAGTATATGTGTTGTTTGTTGAGTCAATTAGAACGAGCCCATGTTAAGCTTATGTTAAAAATAAAGTTACTTCAGAATATTTAGCTGGCTAACTCATTGATCCTGCTTTGTAGAGTACCCCTTCAGTCTCCACATTCCACAACTCAACAGTACATAGGCAGTCCAGCGGTGACAACACAAAACCCATTTCTCAAAATAAGACACCTTGACGTGTTCATCTTTCTCAGTAATAGGATCATCTCTCCTGCACCATTCTGAAAGACTAGTGCTGAGCGATTAGTGCTTTTTGAGATCGGTTCGTTTTCGGTTTGATTATATAAATGTGGTTTGGATGCCGTAACACAGAATAAAACAATTAAAAGGTCCCATGGTGGTAGTGACTGCTCATTACTGATTATCACTTATTAACCATAATTTATTCACATTACCTTGATAAAATATTTAAGTTCTGTATATTACATTTGTTTTATTTGATGACTTTATTATTTCATTCCTAGTCATCTCTCCTCTATAGAGCTGCTACCTATGCTGTCTGACAAAAATCACTATTTGTGACCTGATTCAGGAAACTAGGCCGTATGTTGCAAGTCACGACTTCAGTCGAGCCGTTTGGACGTAAAACAAATTGTATCATTTTTTTTTTACCAAAATGCATTTATTGGCAGAAATGCCTTCTCTAACATGTGAACTTTCATGTGCCTTAATATCAAACTATCAAAATTGTTAAATTACGAGCCTAGTTGGTTTAGCCACAGAAAAAGTGAGCAACCTTCAGGCTGGTCATGATTGGCTGAGATAATGGGGGGCTGGACATGCCAAGAGAGGAGTTTGGATTGGTCTGCCAAAGTAAACGCAACAAAGCGTAATTAAATTGTTGCCAGCAGCACAGTTAGTCACAAACGCTCTGGATAACATGAAAACAGCCGAACCAGCTCTGCTAGAGGGAGTAAAATGATCAGAGTGGGGTGTTCTCATTATGTGTCTGGAAGTAGCTAGCCAATGTTAGCCAGTTAGCTTGGGTGCTTGACTGTCGTTGTGAGGTCAGAGCTTTCGGATCAACCCTACTTATTGGCCAGTGTCCAGTGTGCCCTCAACACGAAACGCTCTGAATTTACAAATGGACAATCTGACAGCACAGTTGCAGTCACCAATGCTCTGGATAACATAACAGCCTAACCAGCTCTGCTTGGGCGAGTAATGTTCAGTGAGCTGTTCTCTCTCAGATGTCTTAGATGTTAGTGAAGAACGTTCCGATCAACACTTAAAGAGATAGGTGGGGCTAAGGCTTAAGATGGTGTGAACAATGCTGAATGGGTATAGACCAGTGGTTCCCCAACTTTTTATAGTCCCGTACACCTTCAAACATTCAACCTCCAGCTGCATGACCCCTCTAGCACCAGGGTCAGCGCACTCTCAAATGTTATTTGCCATCCTTGCCACACACACACTATACGATACATTTATTAAACATAAGAATGAGTGAGTTGTCACAACCCAGCTCGTTGACAGGGCACAAATAATAATAATAATAATTTTGCTTTTTATTTAACCATCTTACATATAAAACTTTTGTTCATCAACAATTGTGAATACCTCACCACAGGTTAATGAGAAGAGTGTGCTTGAAAGGATGCACATAACCCTGCAATGTTCGGTTGTATAATTAATTTTCCACACAGTCTGTGCCTGTATTTAGATTTCATGCTAGTGAGGGCTGAGAATCCACTCTCACATAGGTATGTGGTTGCAAAGGGCATCAGTGTCTAAACAGTGCAATTTGCCAAGGCAGGATACACTGAGCGCAGCCCAATCTAGAAATCTGTCAGTGGCTTCTGATTAAATTACATTTTCACAGAACCGCTTGTTGCAATTTCGATGAGGCTCTCTTATTCAGATATCAGTAAGTGGACTGGAGGCAGGGCATGAAAGGGATAAAGAATCCAGTTGTTTGTGTCATCCGTTTCGGGAAAGTACCTGCGTAATTGTACAGATACCAACACACCTTGACCACCAAAGTCCATTTGATGTCACAAAGCTGTCCAGTACTTTAAAAATATCCTCTCCTGTTGTCCTGGTTTCCAGCGGTTTGCAGTAGAGGAAGTCTTCCTTAATTTACCCCCCATAAACTTAACGGACATATAACAGTCGCTCAAAAACTCCCGTGACTTATTTTTCAAATTGGCATGTTTTGTTTCTAAATGTCTGCGCAAGAGTGAAGGTTTCATCGAGTTGTGAGACAGTACTTTTGCACATATAACACACTATGGCTGAGGAAAGGCACTACTCCCAATATAAGTGAACCCCAAATCAATGTAGTTCTCATCATATTTGCGCCTCTTCGACGGTCCAATGTCCCTGTCTGTTGTTCGGTGCTTTCCCGGTTAAGGGGGCAGTAGCTTTTCGGCTGCATCAGACTCACAACTGTCAGCGTCTATGCTAGCTGGGCTAGCAACAAATGTAGAATTACTGATACTAGCATTGGATGGACAACTTGTCGTCGACAGGTGCAGGTGTAGTACTGCTGGTAGTAGCAGTACTACCAGTAGAGCTGGTAGTAGCAGTACTACCAGTAGAGCTGGTAGTAGCAGTACTACCAGTAGAGCTGGTAGTAGCAGTACTACCAGTAGAGCTGGTATGCATCTCTATGGACACGGGCCTTACTTCTTTTAACCCTTTATCAATTTTGGAGCAAACTGAATGAGCAGCAGCTACGTTTAGCTACATACGGACCGTTAGTGGAATTCCCGCGAGAGAGTAACGGTTAACGTGATTGGATGTTAATTATTTGACTAGGCTACCTGTATTTGACATTGTTTTGTTATTTCGCTGAACAATAGATGGTTTAATTTTATTTTTGGCAGTGAAACGAGGCTACTCAGGCGAGAGAAAAAAAGTCACCCAAATGTTGGAAAATATAAATGTACTGTTTGGAAATGTGATTCACATTTTTATTTGGCGTACCCCTGACGGAATTGCGCGTAATTGGAAATACCTGGTATAGACAAAGAAGGGCTCTCCATTAGTAGTACTAAAACATTGAACATGATTTTCTCAAAAGTTAGTTTTTTAAATTTAATTTTACCTTTATTTAACTAGGCAAGTCAGTTAAGAACAAATTCTTATCTTCAATGACAGCCTAGGAACAGTGGGTTAACTGCCTGTTCAGGGGCAGAACGACAGATTTGTACCTTGTCAGCTCGGGGGTTTGAACTTGCAACCTTCCGGTTACTAGTCCAACGCTCTTAACCACTAGGCAACCCTGCCGCCCCATTTACAAGTTGATCAACTTGCAAAAGCAGAATTACTTTCCTGTTGTTTCTCAATATCCCCTCACAATCATGCATTCTTTCTGTCTCTTCTGTAGCAGGTGTAAAAGAAACACAGGCCGGACAAGTAGATGTGCAATGGATTATGGTCATTGTAGTTAATTACCACATTATGCACCTGCTACATTGCACAGTTCAGGCTGGATCAATGCGTGCATTGAGCTCACAAAAAAAATAAAAAAATACATGTAATAAAAAATTATTGAACCTACATCGGTCAATTAGTTGTTTAAAAAACTAAAACTAAACAAAATGTTGGTTAAATCGCTCAGCACTATGAGAGACAGCCTTTGTAACACAGCAAGTGTCCAGGCTCTCTGTCCAGGCTGTTGACAGAGGACCTCTCTAATGTTATTCAGGCCATTTGAACTCCATTATGCTGTCAACACTTTTCTGGTGCTGGTGGCTGCTGGGGCCTAATCACGACTGTCAAACGAGTCTACATTCTGTGAATCTTCCCCCCAAATCCCTCCTCCTCGATTCCCCAGTCCAGTCTCTTCACAACCCCCCAGCAGTCTGACATCCTGATTGACACACAGTATGGTGCTGCTTAACCTGCCCAAAACGCACGCCAAGACCCAGCAATTACTACCTCACTTAGCGCCAGTGTGTAACACTAATGTCACCATGGCGACAGATTGCAGCATCCACTTGGGCAGGCCTAAGTGCCCACACAGCCCACTTAAAAAAAATCTCCATCCCGCCCCAAACTCACCCACAAAAGTATGACAAACGAAACAAACAATTAAACAAACAGGCAACAAACAAACACAGGTTAAACCTTGTGCCTCAGGCTGCAAAGAAAGGCCAAGATATAGCATTGTGAATTGGGTTAATATTACAAGTACAAAGCCTAGCAAGAGATCCTCTCTAGTGGATAAAAAGTTAAACATTTTGCCATTAAGGATGAGTCGTATTAGGCTACTACAGGTTCTCATTCACCGTTCCCTTATTAGCCTGTCAATGTGAATTTACCACAGTCTCCTCTCCTCTGGTGACAGTGTTAGTTGAATGATTCATTGTGAAAGTCCACCATTAACACAGTGACATCAAGCATCACTCTGCCAGTGCACTTCACATAGCCTAAGGTAAGCAGAAGACTGCTGTGGCATGGCCCTGTGGTGGTTCTGGAGGTCTGGTCCCCAGAGAGAGCCGCGGTTATTTACCACTCTGATGCTCCAGGCAGAGCTGCCGCAGCCGGACGAGAGCTGCCTGGTCTTTGGGACGTTCCACCCCTCTGGCTGGTCTGGAGACCAGGAGGGGGAGCTCACACTGCTATGGGGGCTCCCATGCCATGCGCCCTAAGGTACAGGTAGGGGGGCCGGGTTGGGTGGGTGAGAGAGGGAGGGAGGGATTGAGGGGAGAAGGAGGGTGACAAAATGCAGCAACTTAAAAAACAAAGCCAGAGAAAGATGAAAACATAACAGGCAGATGCAGTGAGTTTAAAAGGCTGGTGGCTGAAGAAGCTTGTTGGGACCATTCAACACACCCAAAGTAAGAGATATGGCGCTAATAATGATGCTGTTATATATTCTGACTTGGGGCAAAAAGCCAGGATATTATGATGCACATGATACTTTCTATATTGAAGCCAATCCAAGATATCTTTCATGCATACGAGTTGAGGCATGTTGTTTCGAGCTAGACGTTCAGAGAGAGCTTGCAAAGGTGAAGCAGAATCATGTTAGTCGGCGCAGCAACCTTGAATTCAGACAAGCAACAGCACCATGCAACAGCAGCAGGACGGGGAGGAGCAAGAGACCACAGCATCCTCTTGCCATGGCAACCGCATGTCACTGCCTCACTCATATCGCTGGCTTGTTGACAAAACACCACCTGGTTGCGTCGGACTGCACGACTGATAGCGCATGCCTCTTCCGAGACAGAAGCACAAAGACTTAAAGACACCAAATCGGACTACACAGGATCCCACTGTATTCAAATAGCCTACATTTGATCTCCCCCAGGCCTGATCTAACAAATTAGTCTATCTACACACAGCATTTATTTAAGCAATAGGATATATCTGGAGAGAAAAGCACGACGTTGCAAGGCTAAACTCTCCTCAGCCTCATCCATAATATATCATAGCCATGTGTATGATTAATATCCCAGTATTATTAGGATTTGACCCAACCCGCATACTGTGTCTCTGATTAGTGGCTTGATGAAAGTGTGTTTGGGGGGGGGGGGGGGTTAACAAAGCCCTAATGAAGGTATTCTAAGGAGAATGAGAACAGGCTTGTAGCCATCATCAGAGAGGGACTGCCTTCAGCACATAAAACATGTACTAGGAATACCATGGAAATTGGATACTAGTCTAGGACAGGTGACACAGCGTGCTTGAAGTTATACTGTGGGATTGCATATGGGGATGTATATAAAGTAGCCTGTTAGTATTGTCTATACATGTTGGCAGTGTGCTCCTATAGGGCAGTGTGTACATAAGGTGGTGGGTGTTTGCAGAGTGGATCAGAATGAACAGGCAAAGTGTAGAGGTGGGGTATGGTGTGTAAGGTTCTTGGTAGGTGGTGTTTGCATATGGCCTAAGGAATAGGCCGTACTAATATTCAATTCTCATTCTGCAGTGTGGGAAACTAACTATTCTTCAGACTCACCATCAGTATTCTTCAGACACACCATCAGTGAATCCCAAAACAGGCCCTCTCACCCCTAACAACGTGTTCGGAGGGCCCCCCGTTGTCACGTGTTGCTGGCGAAAGTCGGAGGGTGACGTATATAAAGTGGCGAGGGGATCAATAAACGCATCAACTTCGGGACACACTGGCGACTTGTATGATGCAATTCCAAATGTAATAATAAAACGAGCATAAAATTCTAATGAACAAATTCCCCCTATGGTTTCACAAGATATAAACCTCAGCAACAGTTAGGCTACCTACCAAATGAAGTGGTTATTTCACCTGTTTTACCTGTCAAGACTCAAAATCAGACAAACAAACATGAGTCAGAGGATTAGTCATGCCTCTCAATTATTTTGTATGATGTTGTGCAGACTCCAAACCTACCGCGGTGCGTGTTGGGATAGCACTTCACTCTGGAGGCCGCAGTGGCTGTCTGCGGGTCTAATTAGCCCCTACGCCCTCGATCATTTTCACTCCCTCAACTTTGAGACACTTGTGCATATGGTGGCGGTGAGCACGAGCGTGCAAATTGAGGGGGAGGGGCTATTTGGGATTCAGCTCAAGTGAAAACTGAGGCGGGAGGGTGAGAACAGCCGTGGTCTCTGCTGACGATACAGTTTGGCCAATAACCCGACATCAAACACACAGGACTCAACGGTTCTCAACTGCCACAACTAGCAAGTTCTCTGGGTTAAGTGTCCTCTGCAGCAGCAACACCCGTTTTAATCATATTCCAAACCACTGACATCATATCCAATCCACCGCTCTGGGGCAGAGCACTCAGAAAGCTTCTCCTCCTCTCATCATTCAACACACTCAACCACAGAATGACCAACCTAGAGGATCACACAATTATGGTTCCTCTCCAGAGATTTCAACCTTTGATTTTTTTGATTCTCTTTGAAAATAAAAGACATAAGCCTAGATAATACATCATATATTACACACAAAAAAAAGATTCTGAAATAGATTTTGAAGCCCTGGTATACAACCCTAAGAATAACACGTCAAGATTTGGATCTAAGACAAGAGCACGCAACACCCACCAGCACCATGCATTACCTGCTTCACCCTGGGTCTGCCTGGGGAGAACTTCCTCTTGGAGATGGCTGGCTTGCCCATGCCGATCTTAGGGGTGAGAAGTATGAGGGTGGTGGAGGGGACGCTGCTGCTGTGTTCCCCCGGGGCAGGGTGGGCGTGGAGGGGAGGCTCCCTAGGAGAGGGCCCCATGGTCCTAGGGGAGGAGTGGGTAGGGGAGGCAGCCATCTCTGCCAGTCTTTCCATGGATGTCTTGTAGGGCTTCTCCTCGATGGGGGGACTGTGATGGGAGAGTTTAGGCTTGTTCTCAGTCTCGGGGGTGGTGTCCATCTCTTCCAAGGCACAGGCTCCCTCCAAAGCCCCACCAGCCAGTGCCTCAGACATAGGTTCCCCTTTCCTCTCCCTCCTAGCCTTCATTGCTGTCTCCAGACTAGAAGGAGGTTCCACTTGTTCTACTCCTGAATTATCAGAAGCCGACACCTCCATGGGTTCTTCCTTGATGATTACGGACGCGGTACTTGGTTCTTTGGTGTTGGTGGGCGGGGTCATGATGTCCTCTGTGCAGGGTTTCAATGCCCTGTTTTCAGAGGTAGGTTCTGTCTTTACTGTCTTGGTCAGTCCTGTTACATCCTGTGGCTGCTCTGGCTCTCTTGACACCTGGGCTGGCAGGGCTTGTTTCTCAGGCTCCTGCTTGGTCAGTCCTGTTACATCCTGTGGCTGCTCTGGCTCTCTTGACACCTGGGCTGGCAGGGGTTGTTTCTCAGGCTCCTGCTTGGTCAGTCCTGTTACATCCTGTGGCTGCTCTGGCTCTCTTGACACCTGGGCTGGCAGGGGTTGTTTTTCAGGCTCCTGCTTGGTCAGTCCTGTTACATCCTGTGGCTGCTCTGGCTCTCTTGACACCTGGGCTGGCAGGGGTTGTTTATAAGGCTCCTGCTTGGTCAGTCCTGTTACATCCTGTGGCTGCTCTGGCTCTCTTGACACCTGGGCTGGCAGGGGTTGTTTTTCAGGCTCCTGCTTGGTCAGCCTGGGAGACTCAGGACTCTTTGTTGAAGGAACATGGGTCTCCGCTGCTGGTTGCATTTCTACGGAAATGAACAGAGATAGACATCACACGTCAGTAAAATATCATAATGAAAACCAACAGATGAAAGGCTGTACCATTTGGAATTTAAACCAATATTTTCACATAAGAGAAGTTGCCTTAGATGGTGAAAGGCCTATTTTAAAAAAGTTATCGCTTTTATGCTGTGAGGGGATTAAAGTAGAAGTAGAGAAAGAACTATAGGCTGAGTAAAAGCAGAACAAATATTCTTGATACATTGATGGACTAGCAAAGCAGGCTATGAACCTAACCTGGATGTAACTCGCCCGGGTCCTTGTTGATAGACACCTCATCAGTCCCTTGCTCCACAGCAGCTGCTCCCACTGAGATGCCTGGGAGAGAAGCAGTGAATTATAGCAGTGAGAGACCAACCTGAAACCCACCACCATCAACTGTTCATTTGTCCAGGCTCAGCCTCTTACAAAATGACAGATTATGTAGGTAAAGATTGGAGTCATCATTTTCATCACAGGATATGGACATAATTAAACATTAATGGAGTGAAAATGATAGACAAAAAGAAGGAAGAGAGAGAAACAGAGGGGGAGAGAGAGAAACAGAGGGGGAGAGAGAGCGAGAAAGAGAGACAGTTGTTACTGATTGTCCTGTTAGTGACATTTTGATTTTGTATTTTTTTTATGCTGTTGTTGCTAATTAATCATTTCCAAAGTACGCTTCGCAATATGTACATTGTTACATCATGCCAATAAAGCAAATGAAAATTGAATGTGTGAGCTAGAGAGAGAAATAAAAAGTGGGCTAATACAGGCAGAAATATTAGATGCCCAGCAGGCTTACTGGCAGTGAACAGAGTCAGTTTTAACTGGGCATTATTTCAAATCCCACTCCTAGTTCCAACAGCCAAAGACGCATAGCTTTGATTTGTACCGTCAATCCTAGCTAGCAGTGGCTGTCCCTCTCACACACAGAACCGAACCACTGAGACGTGCAGATTCCCAGCCAAGTGCCCTCAAAGTAACCCAATAATCCATTACTAAGTCATGAATCTGTCACATAAAAAGCCCTAATTTCCTCATGGAAAAGACAGTCATCCATCTAGGCCAACACCAGATAGGAGGATTTTATAAACTCAATATTGGCTGAGGTTAACAGACCTGAGCTGCAGGCTGTTAAACACCTCAGGTTTCTCAACTCCAGCTGCTGCACAAAAAAAGTAAACTGGAGAACAGAGCCTGTGGTGCTCACTCAAAGAAAGCAATGGTTGCCCAAACGTGGAAATCCAAGCAACGTTAGAAAACAATGGACTGCGTGTAGTAGCTACAATCAAATTTGTAATCATCATCAATGCATTCTTACACACATACTCCGGTAGCTCATCCCGCCTACCCTCAGAATTCCTGCTGACAGCTTAATACAAACTACAAACAGTCCCTCACATTTCACAAGTTCCCACAGCATCCCCGCTCTAATAATCCCATCCCAGCAAACACACAACATGCACCTGCTGAGCATTTCTCTACTCGGAAAGGACTTTGAGTAACCATGACAACCTGCATATCAAGGTCTGAACTCTGATGACTGTGCAGCTCACAACACAAGCATATCTGGGCCTCAACACCCAGAGTCAATTACGAGATGAGCGAGCATTTCAAGCATCCTTGTATCCTTCGTACAAACACTACAGAGGGGTTTGTGTTATCGTTATCAAACCCTTACTGCTGATTACTGTCATCATGAACCCTTACTGCAGATTGTTATCAAATCCTTATTCCCCTTGCAGAAGGAAGCGATTGTAGACAGACACACAGCTCTATTTTACACAGATAAGCCATCATCGTGTCAGATTTAATTGGAGTTCACACCATGGATCTGACAGTAGGCGGTATGTCTGTCATTAGATTCATGATAAGCCTGCTGCTAAGCCATGAGTGGATGAGAAGGATCTGGACAGGTATCCACAGCTCATTTTAATAACATTAATTAACTTTACACTGGGTGGCAGGTGGGCCAGGAGGAGATTGGCTTGTAGTGCCATGATCCCACAAAGCCAATGTTTAGCTAGCCTATGCAACACCACAGCTAGCATATAGCCCAGCACCAAACATATACATATGCATAGGCCTGAAAGGACATTTGGTAAACCTGTCTGGGAGCAGTGATTGGATACGTAGCCTACATTGTGAATGACTTCCCTCATCTACTGAGGACAAGACAAGAGCATCAAACATATGCCAAAAGCTGGCAATATGACATTTGAATGGCTGACCGATCAACAGAGTGTAGAGTTGATGAAGTTTCTCGACAGGTGTGAGACAGCAGGGGCAGTGAATGGAGGAGAGGATGTAGGGGCCAGACCGTAGACAGGAGGCATGTGGCGGCTGAATTCGGAGCTAAACCAACCATCTAGTATGACCTAGTGCTATAGCCCTTGGTGTTCAGCCTCAGGCCTCTCGAGGGAGGCTCCGCTCCTCCAATCAATGGAGATGAAATGCTAGTAGATCAAGGCCCCTAGAGGTTTTAACCATCATACAGGCCTAATCACCAGCCTCTCTCCAAGCAGCCAGCGGCAGCACAATAAAACAAAAGCACTGCTGCTTAGGACAAGAGCCACACACAGACATACAGGATTCTAAAGTGATCTGCTCCCCTTTGTGTGTGTGTGTGTGTATAATCGCAAGAGAGTGTGAGTGGTATAGAGAGGGGATCAACTCAGGGGTGTTTTTAAAAGCCACATAGGCGATGAATCAGAATCTTGGACAACTCGCTGCCTGGTTATCTGTCATCAGCACCGCTCCCCTCCCTCCACAGCAGACGGTGGACATCCAGGTTAGAACCCACTGTAATATACCCTGCAGCTCATTCACCTGCTACATTAATAAGTGCACCAATGACATCTTCCCCACAGTGACTGTACGTACATATCCCAAACAAAATCCATGGATTACAGGAAACATCCACACTGAGCTAAAGGCTAGAGCTGGCACTTTCAAAGAGCGGGACACAAATCCGGACGCTTATAAGAAATCCCGACACGACCTCCGTGGAGTCATCAAACAGGTAACGCGTCAATACAGGACCAAGGGTGAATCCTATTTCGCCGGTTTTGACACTTGTCGGATGTGGCAGGGCTTGCAAACTATCATGGATTACAAAGAGAAACCTAGCCGCAAGCTGCACAGTGACACCAGCCTACCAGAGGTGCTAAATGCCTTCTATGCTCACTTCAAGGCAAGCAACACTGAACCATGCATGAGAGCATCAGCAGTTGAGGACGATTGTGTGATCTAGCTCTCTGTAGCCAATGTGAGTAAGACTTTTAAACAGGTCAACATTCACAAGGCCGCGGGGCCAGATGGATTACCAGAATGCATACTCAGAGCATGCGTACTCAGAGCATGAGGACCAGCTGGCGGGTGTCTTTACTAACATTTTCAAACTCTCCCTGACCCAGCCTGTAATACCTTCATGTTTCAAGCAGACCACCATTGTCCCTGTACCCAAGAACTCAAAGGTAACCTGTCTAAATGACTATTGCCCCGTAGCACTCACATCTACTATATAATGGCGCCGGAGGGGATGGCTGCCGTTTTACGGGCTCCTAACCAACTGTGCTATTTCTTGTGTTTTCGCATTGTTTGTAACTTATTTTGTACATAACGTTGCAGCTACTGTCTCTTATGACCTAAAAGAGTGTCTGGACATCAGAACAGCGATTGCTCACCTCAAACTGGACAAAGATTTTTTCTTTAATGAGTCTGACGCGAAGGATATAGTGCTTCCCGGAGACCAGGCCCAAATCCAAGTCATTCGGGTGAAGAAAAGATGGAGATACAGGCGGTGAAGGTCAGGGTGCCTTGTGAGGATTCGTAGGCAAGTGAGTAAATCACCACTACCATTGGTTCTACTGAACAACGTACAATCACTGGAAAACAAACTGGATGAAACAAACGGTCGAGACTATCCTACCAACATGACATTAAAAATTGTAATATCTTATGTTTCACCGAGTTGTGGCTGAAAGACGACACAGAGCTGGCTGCGTTTTCCGTGCATCGGCAGGACAGAGCAGCTACGTCTGGTAAGATGAGGGTCGGGGGTGTGTGTCTATTTGTCAATAACAGCTGGTGCCATGTCTAATATTAAAGAAGTCTTGAGGTATTGCCCAACTGAGTACCTCATAATAAGCTGTAGACCACACAATCCACCAAGAGAGTTCTCATCTATATTATTCATAGCTGTCAATTTACCACCACAAACCGATTTACCACCACTAAGACCGCACTCAGCAAGCTGTATAAGGCTATAAGTAAGAACATGCTCATCCAGAAAGGCACACCTAGTGGCCGGGAAATTTAATGCAGGGAAACTTAAATCCATTTTACCCAATTTTTAACAGCATGTCACGTGCAACCAGAAGAAAAAAACCTCTAGATCACATTTACTTTGCAGACAGAGGCCCATACAAAGCTCTCCCTCGCTATCCTTTTAGTACATCTTACCATAATTCTATCCTCCTGATTCCTGCTTACAAGCAAAAACTAAATCAGAAAGTTCTAGTGACTCGCTCAATATGGAAGTGGTCAGACGACGCAGATGTTAAGCTAAAGGACTGTTTTGCTAGCACAGACTGGAATATGTTCAGTGTTTCATCCAATGGCATTAAGGAGTACACCACCTCAGGTCACTGTCTTAATCAATAAGTGCAATAAGTTCCCCCTCAGGACACTGAAAAGATTTGGCATATTTGGCAAAAAGTTATACAGTTGCACCATCGAGAGCATCCTGCCCGGTTTCATTGCCGCCTGGTATAGCAACTGCTCGGCATTAGAACTTCAGTCGCTACAGAGGGTAGTGCGTATGGCCCAGTACATCACTGGGACCAAACCTCCTGCCATCCAGGACCTATATACTAGGCGGAGTCAGAGGAAGGCCCAAAAAAATGTCAAAGACTTCAGCCACCCAAGTCAAAGACTGCTCTTTCTGCTACCACAAGGAAAGCGGTACCGGAGCGCCAAGTCTAGGTCCAAAAGGCTTCTAAACAGCTTCCACCCCCAAGTCATAAGACTGCTGAACAATTAATCAAATGGCCACCTGGACTATTTACATTGACACCCCCTTTGTTTTTACACTGCTGCTACTCACTGTTTATTATCTATGCAGTCACTTTACCCCTACCTACAGTGGTAAGAACAAGTATGTGAACCCTTTGGAAATACCTGGATTTCTGCATAAATTGGTCATAAAATTTGATCTGACTTTCATCTAGATCACAACAGACAGTCTGCTTAAACTAATAACACAAACAATTATTTGTTTTCATGTCTTTATTGAACACACCGTGTAAACATTCACAGTGGAGGGTGGGAAAAGTATGTGAACCCTTGGATTTAATACCTGGTTGACCCTCCTTTGGCAGCAACAACCTCAACCAAACATTTGCTGTAGTTGCGGATCAAACCTGCACAACGGTCAGGAGGAATTTTGGACCATTCCTCTTTACAAAACTGTTTCAGTTCAGTAATATTATTGGGATGTCTGGTGTGAACTGCTCTCGAGGTCATGCCACAGCATCTCAATCAGGTTGACGTCAGGACTCTGAATGGGCCACTCCAGAATGTGTATTTTCTTCTGTTGAAGCCATTACTTCTGTGTTTTAGGTCGTTGTCCTGTTGCGTCACCCAACTTCTGTCGAGCTTCAATTGGCGGCCAGATAGCCTAACATTACCCTGCAAAATGTCTTGATAAACTTGGGAATGCATTTTTCCGTCAATGATAGCAAGCTGTCCAGGCCCTGAGGCAGCAAAGCAGCCCCAATCCATGATGCTCCCTCCAACATACTTTACAGTTGGGATGAGGTTTTGATGTCGGTGTGCTGTGCCTTTTTTTATCCACACAGTGTTGTGTGTTCCTTCCAAACAACTCAACTGTAGTTTCAACTGTCCAAGAAATATTATTGCCAGTAGCGCTGTGGAACATCCAGGTGCGGTTGGCAAACTTCAGACGTGCAAGCAATGTTTTTTTTGGACAGTATTGGCTTCTTCCGTGGTGTCCTACCATGAACACCATTCTTGTTTAGTGTTTTACATATCGTAGACCCGTCAACAGAGATTTTAGCATGTTCCAGAGATTTCTGTAAGTCTTAGATGACACTCCAGGATTCTTCTTAACCTCATGACGCATTCTGCTGTGCACTTGGAGTCATCTTTGCAGGACGGCCACTCCTAGGGAGAGTAGGAACAGTGCTGAACGTTCTCCATTTATAGACAATTTGTCTTACTGTGGACTGATGAACATCAAGGCTTTTAGAGATACTTTGGTAACCCTTTCCAGCTTCATGCAAGTCAACAATTCTTTAGGTCTTCTAAGATCTCTTTTGTTTGAGGCATGGTTCACATCAGGCAATGCTTCTTGTGGACAGCAAACTCACATTTTGAGAGTTTTTTTATAGGTCAAGGCAGCTCTAACCAACATCTCCAATTTTGTCTCATTGATTGGACTCCAGGTTAGCTGACTCCTGACTCCAATTAGCTTTGGGAAATACCATTAGCCTAGGGATTCACATACGTTTCCAACCTACACTGTGAATGTTTAAATTATGTATCCCGCCTGTACAAGAGGAACACCTATGTCAGAATGCTGTTCATTGACTACAGCTCAGCATTCAACACCATAGCGCCCTACAAGATCATCACTTAGCTCCAGACCCTGAACACCTCCCTGTGCAACTGGATAAAATGCAGGATTTGGCCAGATATCGCAATTGTGATTTTCAAACCAGTGTCAGGGTAGAGAACATCACTTCTAAAATGATATCATATGAATTAATACATACTGGGCTAACTGAATACAAAACCAAATTACATTTTTTCATTGTTATAGGCTACATATGATAATAGATAGGATTATTACACCTACATATATTAACAAACACATTTTTTTAAATAATCAAAATATTGACTTTAATCGCAGCAGTAATTAATGAATTAATAACATGAGTTCCCATTTTAAAATTATGAGTTCTTAAATAACCTAAGATATTTATTCAGGCAACAATAGGCTGCAGATCGAATAGAAAGCTTATGATTGTGTAATTATGTATAAGTAGGCTTAATCATTATTATAATTCAAATTATAAATCAAAGTGATTTATACTTTTTTTTTTTTTTACGCAAAGTGCCTTTAAAACATGTAACATTTGGTGCAGCTTGTGTCCAAAACATTGGAGTCTGGTCCAGTCACTCAATGCGCGAGATGGAATCTTATATTTCCTGTCCACATTCTTCATCGTCTTTATGAAGTAGTCTTCTGACTGTGTAAATAGGAACCGTGTCTTTGGCTGTGATCGCGTCTGTCATTTCTATGTGCCTGCGCGGGATGTTCTTTTCATAGGGCGTTACACTTCAAAACGCATCGGCAATCAATGCCTGTTTAACATAGCCACAACCGGCACCCTATGTTAAACATAAAATAAATAATAATGTTGCCTCGTTGTCGCCACAACAAAGGGACTTTTTGCACAACACTTGTATTTAGTTGATATCGGTAAGTCTATAGCCACAATACTCCCATACCACTGAAGATGTGCCCTTCTTTGGCACCAAATCAACGTTCCCTTTAGAACCTGCAGCACTCGTGTATCCGACACACATGCGGTAAAGCCACAGAGTTCCTAAACCTTATACTGTAAGGTCTTTGGTAAAGCCCTTTCTCTCCTGCCAGCATCTAGCGGTGTGCTCTAAGCAGGGAGCGTGTGCATGCCATGAAGAGAGAGAGCCCGCTTGTGATTGGTCAGCATCCTCTGTGCATGTAGAGCGAATTAACGAATTAGCACATCTCATTGGAGGAGGTATATTAGTCTGGTTGTTGTTGTATTAATGGAATGTCAAACAAGAAAATCGCAGCCTATTGCGATATGGATAGTGCACGTCAATATCGTAATTTCGATCTGAATTCGATTCCTCGTGCAGCCCTAGTAAGTCCCCTCCTGTTCACCCACGACTGCGTGGCCGCACACGACTCCAAAACAGTAATTCAGTTTGGGGAAGTGGTAGGCCTGATCACCGACAATGAGACCACCTAGAGAGAGTTGGTCAGTGAACTGGCCGTGTGGTGCCAGGACAACAACCTCTCCCTCAACATCACCAAGACAAAGGAGCTGCTCGTGGACTACAGCAAACGGAGGCCCGAGCATGCCCCCCTTGTGGCAGTAATACCCCATAAAAACAATTATGCCCTTGGGCTGAATATAATAATTATAATTCCTTTCTCCTGGCTGCCAATCGCCATGCTACACAGCCACTTCTCATTCACATGGCTCTCTCAATTCTAAGCCAATCCCAGCTAACACAATTTAGCTTAACTTGCTAAGAAAATACAAACTAGCTGTTTGCAGATGTAAGAAACAAAAATGAATATTGTAATTATAGAACGCTTGCGGATTCATACTAAGATCAAAGTGGAAACAACATTGTTGTCATCAACATTGTTGCATGTGGCTGCAGGTAGCCTAGTGGTTGGAGCGTTGGGCCAGTAACCGAAAGGTTGCTAGATCGAATCCCCAAGCTGACAAGGTATGAATCTGATGTTCTGCCCCTGAACAAGGCAGTTAACCCACTGTTCCCCGGTAAGCCGTCATTGTAAATACGAATTTATTCTTAACTGACTTGCCTAGTTAAATAAAAGTTTAAATAAAAAAATAAGTGTGCTGCATTTAACAAAAGTATCTCATGGTCAAGCAACAACAAATGCTGGCGGTTGGACTAGGTCTGTGTGGAAAGCGGCATGGAGAGAGAGAGAGCGAGTGGAGAGGGATGGAGAGGGATGACTCAAGTAGTGGAGTAAACTATAAAAACAGATGTTACACACAGTGTATCAAATTTAACAAACCAAACATTACCTTCTATAACAGTATTTGAAAGTAAAAACCCAAACCGGTCCGTGCATCAGTATAGTACAATATAGTAAAATACGGTATACCGCCCGGCCCTAGTACTGAGTACGACCCAGTCGATCACTGGGGCCAAGCTCCCTGACGCCCAGGACCTCTATACCAGGTGGTGTCAGAGGAAGGCCCTAAAAATTGTCAAAGACTCCAGCTACCCAAGTCACAGAGTGTACTCTCTGCTACTGTACGGCACCAAGTCTGGAACCAACAGAACCCTGAACAGCTTCTATCCCCAAGCCATAAGACTACTAAATAGCTTAGTTAACCAAATAGCTACCCCGACATTCTGCATTGACCCTCTTTGCACTAATCCTTTTGACTCATCACATATGATGCTGCTTCTGTTTATTATCTATCCTGGTGCCTAGTCACTTTACCCCTATCTATAAGTGTTGCACCGTATACCGAAACATCTGTACTTTTCAGTATTCTCATTTTTGTCACTTAGTACTTCTTTCAAATGTGTCTCACTTCATATATGGATTGAGAGGATCGAGTGTCTAGTAATTTGTCTAAATCTTCAAGGGGGCAGTAGCTAGCTAGGATACTTGTGCTTGCAGCTGACACATCGCAAGCCACTTTTAAGAAGCAAGCGAGAGAGGAAAAATGCCGACATCATGGCATCTTCAAACTAAAACATACCTCCACGCCCGCAGCTCGTTGACAAAACTGTCTGAAGAAGCTTCCTATGGTAATAGGTGTTAAAACCTCCCTGGCACTGCACTGCTTTATTTCCAAAACAACATAAAAACTACTTTAACCATTGTAACGTTGTCGTTAGTCTACTAGCAACTACTAGGCTATATCCGGCGCCGACAGAGATGGCCGCCTCGCTTCGCGTTCCTAGGAAACTATGCAGTTTTGTTTTTTTACGTGTTATTTCTTACATTAGTACCCCAGGTCATCTTAGGTTTCATTACATACAGTCGAGAAGAACTACTGAATATAAGATCAGCGTCAACTCACCATCAGTACGACCAAGAATATGTTTTTCGCGACGCGGATCCTGTATTCTGCCTTACAAACAGGACAACGGAGTGGATCCTATGCAGCGACCCAAAAAAACGACTCCGAAAGAGAGGGAAACGAGGCGGTCTTCTGGTCAGACTCCGGAGACGGGCACACCGTGCACCACTCCCTAGCATTCTTCTTGCCAATGTCCAGTCTCTTGACAACAAGGTTGATGAAATCCGAGCAAGGGTAGCATTCCAGAGGGACATCAGAGACTGTAACGTCCTTTGCTTCACTGAAACATGGCTCACTGGAGAGACTATCCGAAGCGGTGCAGCCAACGGGTTTCTCCACGCATCGCGCTGACAGAAACAAACATCTTTCTGGTAAGAAGAGGAGCGGGGGCGCATGCCTCATGGCCAACGTGACATGGTGTGATGAAAGAAACATACAGGAACTCAAATCCTTCTGTTCACCTGATTTAGAATTCCTCACAATCAAATGTAGACCGCATTATCTACCAAGATAATTCTCTTCGATTATAATCACAGCCGTATATATCCCCCCCCAAGCAGACACATCGATGGCTCTGAACGAACTTTATATAACTCTCTGCAAACTGGAAACGATTTATCCGGAGGCTGCATTCATTGTAGCTGGGGATTTTAACAAGGCTAATCTGAAAACAAGACTTCCTAAATTTTATCAGCATATCGATTGCGCAACCAGGGGTGGAAAGAGCTTGGATCATTGTTACTCTAACTTCCGCGACGCATATAAGGCCCTGCCCCGCCCCCCTTTCGGAAAAGCTGACCACGACTCCATTTTGTTGATCCCTGCCTACAGACAGAAACTAAAACAAGAGGCTCCCACGCTGAGGTCTGTCCAACGCTGGTCCGACCAAGCTGACTCCATACTCCAAGACTGCTTCCATCACGTGGACTGGGAGATGTTTCGTATTGCGTCAGATAACAACATTGACGAATACGCTGATTCGGTGTGCGAGTTCATTAGAACGTGCGTTGAAGATGTCGTTCCCATAGCAACGATTAAAACATTCCCTAACCAGAAACCGTGGATTGATGGCAGCATTCGTGTGAAACTGAAAGCGCGAACCACTGCTTTTAATCAGGGCAAGGTGTCTGGTAACATGACCGAATACAAACAGTGCAGCTATTCCCTCCGCAAGGCTATCAAACAAGCTAAGCGCCAGTACAGAGACAAAGTAGAATCTCAATTCAACGGCTCAGACACAAGAGGCATGTGGCAGGGTCTACAGTCAATCACGGACTACAGGAAGAAATCCAGCCCAGTCACGGACCAGGATGTCTTGCTCCCAGGCAGACTAAATAACTTTTTTGCCCGCTTTGAGGACAATACAGTGCCACTGACACGGCCTGCAACGAAAACATGCGGTCTCTCCTTCACTGCAGCCGAGGTGAGTAAGACATTTAAACGTGTTAACCCTCGCAAGGCTGCAGGCCCAGACGGCATCCCCAGCCGCGCTCTCAGAGCATGCGCAGACCAGCTGGCCGGTGTGTTTACGGACATATTCAATCAATCCCTATACCAGTCTGCTGTTCCCACATGCTTCAAGAGGGCCACCATTGTTCCTGTTCCCAAGAAAGCTAAGGTAAGTGAGCTAAACGACTACCGCCCCGTAGCACTCACATCCGTCATCATGAAGTGCTTTGAGAGACTAGTCAAGGACCATATCACCTCCACCCTACCTGACACCCTAGACCCACTCCAATTTGCTTACCGCCCAAATAGGTCCACAGACGATGCAATCTCAACCACACTGCACACTGCCCTAACCCATCTGGACAAGAGGAATACCTATGTGAGAATGCTGTTCATCGACTACAGCTCGGCATTCAACACCATAGTACCCTCCAAGCTCGTCATCAAGCTCGAGACCCTGGGTCTCGACCCCGCCCTGTGCAACTGGGTACTGGACTTCCTGACGGGCCGCCCCCAGGTGGTGAGGGTAGGCAACAACATCTCCTCCCCGCTGATCCTCAACACTAGGGCCCCACAAGGGTGCGTTCTGAGCCCTCTCCTGTACTCCCTGTTCACCCACGACTGCGTGGCCACGCACGCCTCCAACTCAATCATCAAGTTTGCGGACGACACAACAGTGGTAGGCTTGATTACCAACAACGAGACGGCCTACAGGGAGGAGGTGAGGGCCCTCGGAGTGTGGTGTCAGGAAAATAACCTCACACTCAACGTCAACAAAACTAAGGAGATGATTGTGGACTTCAGGAAACAGCAGAGGGAACACCCCCCCTATCCACATCGATGGAACAGTAGTGGAGAGGGTAGCAAGTTTTAAGTTCCTAGGCATACACATCACAGACAAACTGAATTGGTCCACTCACACAGACAGCATCGTGAAGAAGGCGCAGCAGCGCCTCTTCAACCTCAGGAGGCTGAAGAAATTCGGCTTGTCACCAAAAGCACTCACAAACTTCTACAGATGCACAATCGAGAGCATCCTGGCGGGCTGTATCACCGCCTGGTATGGCAACTGCACCGCCCTCAACCGTAAGGCTCTCCAGAGGGTAGTGAGGTCTGCACAACGCATCACCGGGGGCAAACTACCTGCCCTCCAGGACACCTACACCACCCGATGTCACAGGAAGGCCATAAAGATCATCAAGGACCTTACTTGGCTCATCGCGCACTATCGACTCCTTGTGGCGGGTCAGGCAACTGCAAGCTGACTTCTGTCATCAGTTGAATGGTGTTTCCTCTGACACATTGGTGCAGCTGGCTACCAGGTTAAGCGGGCGGGTGTTAAGGAGCACAGTTTGGCGGGTCATGTTTCGGGAGGACGCATGACTCGACCTTCGCCTCTCCCGAGCCCGCTTGGGGAGTTGCATTTTTAACAATGCTTTTTCCCCCCCAATAAAATTCCCAGTTTGTTCTACGTCACAATGCCTGCTTTGCTATTGTTGGCAATGAGAACTGCCCACGTTGTTTGTAGTTAAAATGTAAACAACAAAAAATGGAACTCATGGAACTCTGAGGTCGTTCCATTATTTACTATAGGGAAATACAGGTATATCTGTCTATTTTGCCAAATAACTCGCAATGTATATATTTTGATTTTTTTCAAAGCGGAAACCATTTTAATCAGGATAATCTCCTCTTTCTAACTACATAAGGTTGGGCAGTGTACTCAGCTGTCATCGATCGCTAGACCAGAAATAGTCAAAAGTTGCAATTATTTCCCTACTTCCTCGTTATGCAGACATAAGCACACTTGGCACCATCAAAAACTGTGGATGTTTACTTTCTAAGTTATTATTTTTCAGTTTCGTCCTAAGAACAGATTGTAGTGGTAAAATAAAAAGTTATACATTTTTTGGTGCCATTTAGGCAAAATGGAATTCTAAGCGTCACTCCAGCCAGAGGCTCTGCGAACGTTCGATTCCATTAATTTGCTATGGGCTCGCGCTAGTGTTCCAGCTTAGCCAACGTTCTTTTGACATTTTTCAGCCTTGGGTGAATTTTGACTCGTTCTATAGTCCAGCCTATCATAATTGGACCGCAATTGGATATCACAAAATTGGGGACAAAAACGACTTATATCTACGGTATGTGAGCAAGAAGCTTTGTCGCCCATGGAAACTGTAGCGAAGAAAAGCATTGCTGCTAAAGTATAATAGATGAGGAGGAATCCGGGCCAGGGTCGTGCTCAAGAGAAGACACATTCTGTAGGGAAGTAAAACAAGGGTAGTTCGACCGAAAGCCTACTTCTAATTCTGAACTCATTGTAGAATGTATTAATTTGTCAAATTACAGCAGACTTTTGTTTTCCATTGCAAAACATCTTGCTACGGTGCGCCATATTGAACACCAGCCAGTAGGGTTCTGTTCACCCAGGTTAGTCTCTAGCCCAGTCCTCAAAACAAGGACAGAGACCAACATCTCCCCAGGAGCATCAATGGGAGAATACAAAGTGCTTTTTCACTCCAAAAGAATTACAAAGACCATGCTTTCATGGCTTTAATCTTGTGATAATGTGAGCCCATCTGGTTATCGATGCCTTTAGAAACAAAGCCCCTGCTGATGAATGGCTGTCAGTCTGATGTGAGCCATGGCAAAGAGAGAGAGCAGACAGAGCGATGCTTCCCTCTGGTC
This sequence comes from Oncorhynchus clarkii lewisi, assembly GCF_045791955.1. Classification (NCBI taxonomy): domain Eukaryota; kingdom Metazoa; phylum Chordata; class Actinopteri; order Salmoniformes; family Salmonidae; genus Oncorhynchus; species Oncorhynchus clarkii. The sequence goes on along the minus strand of NC_092166.1, from coordinate 25,325,705 downwards.
TTCATCCAGGCCAGACTGCCTTCATCTACACACAAGGGACTTATAACTTCATCAGTGATACTGCTGCTCGACCGTGGCCAAACCTAACACCTGCATGGAAAGGAATTGTGTGTGTGTGTGTGTGTGTGTGTGTGTGTGTGTGTCTAGCCCACAGAGTTACACTGTCTGGCATTCTGTACCCGAAAGCCTGCCTGGTCTGTGAGTTTGGACACTAAATAAGCCAGACTAGCGGTTTTCATGCAACCTTTCAATCCTGAGGTAATAAGCCACGTGACAAACAAATCTCTCACACTCGAATGAGTCCACCTGTCAAACCGCTGGAGAGAATTAAAGGAGAATGATAGGGGGAGATAATGTTCAACCACAACACACAGTTGGCCTCTGTGTGTAGACACAAATAACCCAGTCAGACAAAAGAGGGACTTACCGGGCTGCTGGTCTGATGTAGCCTGCTGTGGCTGCCTCTCCTCATGGCCGTTCTCACAGACAGCGGCGGTGGCTTGGATAGGCTTTGGCTGGGGCTCTGGTTCTGTATCCGTGTGCATTGGAACTGGTTGTAATTCCGGTTCTGGATCATTATGCACTGGAGGAGGAGACCTCCGCTGCTTCAGACCAGGTTCTAGATCGGTGTGCATTAGAACCACCGGTTCGGGGTCTGTGTGGCTCTGAGTAGCAGTCTGTGGGCTCAGCTCTAGGCCTCCAGTGTCCTTCTGCGGCACCACCTCCTCCTCTTCTACCTGTGGTGGGGCATGTTGTGGTTGTGACCCAGTAGGCCTGCAGCTTGAACACACATAGCCCTGGCTGGGCTGGATGTCTGCATGGCCTGAGGACTGGCGCTCACACTCCAGGTGGAGCCATCTGGAAGCAGGAGGAGTGGAAAAATGAAGATTAAGGACATCACACATCAATGGAAAAAGAGACAATGCTAAAACAATGGAAAAAGAAAATAGAATGACCAACGGGACTGTGTGTGTGTTAGTACCTTTTACAACTGTGGCAGGACAGCAGGTCTTTGTGGTGCTCTGGGTCCAGGATACAGGCACACAGCGGACAGCTAAGGCTGGGGTCCTGATGTTGGACACAGGTCTCACACAGTAGACTGGTGTGGTGCCACTGACCGCTGGTCCTGGTGCCGCACTGGACACACACTCTGCAGTTCTGGAGGAGGGGAGAGAGAGAGAGAGAGAGAGACAACTGAAACTGGAGCAATGATACTTTGTTTTGTTTTTATTCATCTCCAAGAAGACATTCAGATGAGGCTTCAGTCTGAACTAAAGTGCTTGGGCGAGACGCAGCAGCTTCAAGAGTGGAGGAGAGAGAGAGAGAGGGGCGAGTTAGGCTGCGCAAGAGAAAGAGCGAGAACAGAGCAAGAAGAGCGATAAAGAGCAAGAGAGCGAAAGCAAAAGAAAAGCAAGAGGGGGTTGGGTGCTGTGTGGGCTGTGCTCCTTCTGTGCTGCCGAGTCAGACTGAGAGGCAAAAGCTAAGTGAGTGTGAAGATGTTCCGCCACCTGGCCGGCGCCTCACTGGCTGCTGCGGTCTGCAGTCAGATCCCCACCCACCACCACAGCTGATAGGCCACCCAGACAGGCAGTGCACACCACCTGCTCCACCAGAGGAAGGGGCCACAGGCAGGGGATGATGACGCATACGGTTTGATTTCCCCGCCGCGCACACACACACACACACACGGGCGCTGCTGCCTTATCTGAAATGATACAGGGTCTGAGGCTAAACGGCAGCCTTTAAAAGAGCAGCCTGTGTGAGTCATTTCTTAACCACAGGAAGCACAGATACAACCACGGAAAAAATGTAATATGTTCATCAGGTGATCATTTCTCAATAGGAACTGTGGGAGTTTTAAACCTCTGTTCATACGTATTGACAAATAAAAAGGAACAGGCAACCCTTTTATTCCGTTTCTCATTCTATACAGATTTCTTCCACCCGTGCCATCTACAGCTTTCCATGCCATACAAACTCAGCAAAAAAAATAAAACGGCCCTTTTTCAGGACCTTGTCTTTCAAAGATAATTCGTAAAAATCCAAATAACTTCTCAGATCAACATTGTAAAGGGTTTAAACACTGTTTCCCATGCTTGTTCAATGAACCATAATCAATTAAAGAACAGGAGATGCACTGCAGTACTTAATGCAGCTGGTGGCCACACCAGATACTGACTGTTACTTTTGATTTTGACCCCCCCTTTGTTCAGGGACACATTATTCCATTTGTTAGTCACATGTCTGTGGAACTTGTTCAGTTTATGTCTCAGTTGTTGAATCTTATGTTCATACAACTATTTACACATGTTAAGTTTGCTGAAAATAAACGCAGTTGACAGTGAGAGAACGTTTCTTTTTTTGCTGAGTTTACCTGTAATATACAGCAGGGGACAGGGCATGTTCTGCCCCATGAACTTTTAGAGGTATTTTGAGGCGTTTCCATGACATTTTCATTTGTGGGAGAAAAAAAAAAACGTAAATAACGAATGTGGAAATGTTTCTACGGTCGTGTATTGGCAAAAAAGCAAGCATTTACTCAATTAATGTTATTGTAATATAGTTTATATTTGTATTATTAACTTAAAATCACACATGTAAAAATTCACATTATTTGTGGTGTTAGCTGCCTAAATGTGATGCCTAACAATTGGACACACCAATGATCAGTATTAAAATTCAGCTATTCGTAACACATAAATAAATATAATTACAGGACAACTAAGTAATTTATGGAACAAGGTTGATCTATTCCTCTGGTGGGCCTTCGAAAAGATCATTAGGTCCGTCAGCGTGCTGGTATTGAGCTGGATTCTCCTGTCCCTATTTACACTATTCATTAATGAAAAAAGCCCATTCCACCTTGTCTGAAGCAAAACAAATTGAAATATATATTTAACTAGTTTAAGTGACAAATGAACTAAACTGACCATACTCTACTTGGTGACTGTTGCTCTCATATCTTTTAGACTGAGTCCATGTCACAAAAAAATCAAAAGCGATAGCCCCGCGAAAGCTCTTAGATGTCTTTTGTACCAACGTTTCGTGGCAGGCTTTGCAGAACATTACGGTGGCAGGATCTTGAATGGCCTCAACCCCCACCCAATCAATCTTCCATCCCTCGATGGTAGTGTTTTTTTACTGTGGTTTTGACGGTTGACTTGCTCAACAGTAGAGGCTGGCGGTGGGTCATTATTATTAACATATTTTTCCACTTCTGCTGCCGCTGATGTTTGCGCCGTCGTTTTTCAAATTAGAAATCGCTCAATGCCAATAAAAAAAAAAATAGTTGAGAAAGGGGAGCAGGTCTGCTTACCGTGGACAGATTTTGACAGGAGTTAACTCCTTCACTTCGCCTCTGTTATTATTACCCGAGGTGCCCAGGCTGTGCGAGATGGGGGGGGGGGGGGGGGCTTGATCCCGCTACTGCAGCTGGTGTATAGTTTTTAATTTGTGACAGCTTACAATACATTTAAGGGCATTTATTTGCCCTCGTTATGACAATTTAGGGTGCATTTAAGGAACTTTAGTGGGCATTTCTGCCCCAAGTCCTCGTTAAAGTCCGACCCTGATACAGCACCTTAGACAATATAGTGTATCTTTCACAGTACTGTAGTGTCTTCCACATACCTTACACCTCCATCCGTTGGTAGGGATGTCATCGATGGCCGGTTGCAGGCAGAAGGTGTGGTAGCCTTTGTCACACATGTCACACACCAACATCTTATCGTCCTCCCCTGGGTTCCTGCACACAGGGAGAAGGACACTTGAGGGTTGTACATATATTCTTTGGCTCTATGGACTCTATACATAGCCCCTTGTGCCCTAATCCTTGAAACTAACGACTGTTGCAAAGTCACAGCTAAAGGGTCAATGAGTTGGTCTAATCAGTATTGCAGAGCCGACCTGAACTTATCGCGGACTCGGTTGCTAACAGTAACCAGGCTGTTTGAGGTACGAGACGAAAGAGCAGTGCCTGAGGGTGCGTTACCCACAAACCACAGTGGAAGCACAAACAAAAATCACACAGTTTCCACCTCCATGCCTGACGGCCACCGACACACACATCTCAATACAGGCCAGGTCAGGTGTGTGGGTGGCCAGGTCAGGTGTGTGGTCAGGTGTGTGGGTGGACGGATGGGGCAGTTGGAAGGTGACTCACTTGCATGTCTGGCAGACCTTGCACTCGGGGCACTGCCAGCCGGCTCTCCTCAGCGGAGTCACAGCCATGTCCAGGCAGGCCCCGTGGTAGTGCTGCCCACAGCTGGTACAGAAGAGCTGGTCAGGGAGCTCCCCAGGGCTGTCACACAGTGCACAGATAAAGTCGTCTGGAACTAAGAGGGGGAAGAGGGGGAGGGTAAGGAAATGAGAGAGGGTAAGAGGTAGGGAGGGGGGGAGAGAGACATGGAGAATAGAATGGGGATTGTGAGTAGCTCGTGTCTAGAGAGTTTTTCCTTGGTCCTACTTATGACAGCATTACTTCAATTATTTCAAGTTTATTATTAGAATGCTGGACTCACATCTGATGACGGCCAGTTCTATGTGATCTGGACAGAGGAGGGAGAGACTTCTGATATCCTGAAAAGTCCCTGCTGCCCCCGCACATGGGTAATGGTACAGTCGAGCACATCCTTCAGCACAGCACTTGATGGAGGCTCCAAGGCGCTTACAGTATGCACAGTGCTAGAGAAGGGGGACACAAGAGAGTCAATCAAATGTATTTATACTGAACAAAAATATAAAACTCAACATGCTAAATGTTGGCGCCATAAGCAAAAAAAAAATCAAATTTTGTGCACACGTGTTTACATCCCTGTTAGTCAGCATTTCTCCTTTGCCAAGATAATCCATCCACCTGACAGGTGTGGCATATCTGGAAGCTGATTAAAACAGCATGATCATTACACAGGTGCATGTTGTGCTGGGGACAATCAAAGGCCACAAAAATAATTGCAGTTGTGTCACATAACACAATGCTACAGATGTATCAGGTTGAGGGAGTGTGCACAATTGGCATGCTGACTGCAGGAATGTCCACCAGAGCTGTTGCCAGAGAATTTAATGTTCATTTGTCAACCATAAGCCACCTCCAACGGCGCTTTAGAGAATTTGGCAGTACGTCCAACCGGCCTCACAACCGCAGACCATGTGTAACTATGCCAGGCCAGGATCTCCACATCTGGCTTCTTCACCGGTGGGATCGTCTGAGACCAACCACCCGGACAGCTGATGAAACTGTAGATTTCTACAACCAAAGAATTTCTGCACAAACTGTTCAAAACAGTCTCAGGGAAGCTCATCTGTGTGCTCGTCGTCCTCACCAGGATCTTGATCAGAACTGCCGTTCGGCATCGTAATCAACTTCAGTGGGAAAATGCTCACCTTTGATGGCCACTGGCACGCTGGATAAGTGTGCCCTTCACTGATAAATCCCGGTTTCAACTGTACCGGGTAAATGGCAGACAGAATGTATGGTGTCGTGTGGGTGAAACAGGAAGCTATCACATAGCCAAAAACATGGTTCCTATTTACACAGTCAGCAAAGACGGCTTCAAGATCCAAGGTTCCTATTTACACAGACAGCAAAAACGGCTTCAAGATCCAAGGTTCCTATTTACACAGTCAGCAAAGACGGCTTCAAGATCCAAGGTTCCTATTTACACAGTCAGCAAAGACGGCTTCAAGATCCAAGGTTCCTATTTACACAGTCAGCAAAGGTGGCTTCAAGAAGATACAAGATTCCATCCATCTCGCACACATTCGCCATCCCAACACTATAACAAAAATAAGGGAGATATTGAAACATGTCGCGTTGAATGACTGGACCAGTCTTCAAATGCTTCAGACACTAATGACACCTTGCAATCGGTAGGCTGTGTGCGTTACATGTTAAAGACACTTACTTATGATTTCAATTATAATAATGATTGAGCCTACTTATACATAATTACACAATCATAAGCTTCCTATTCCATCTGCAGCCCATTGCTGCCTGAATAAATAATTAACTTAGGTTATTTAAGAATTCATAATGGTAAAATAGGAAATGGGAAGTCATATTATTAATTCATTAGTGCTGCGCTTAAAACACTATATTTTGATGAGCGTGTAAAACATTAGTTTGTTAATATTAGGTGTAATAATCCTATTATCATATGTAGCCAGAAACAATGTTAGAAAATATTTGTTTAATTTAGTTTTGTATTCAGTTAGCACAGTGTGCATTCATTCATATGGTCTCATTTTAGAAGTGATGTTCTCTACCCTGACACTTGTTTGAAATTCACCATTCATAATCGCGATCTGGCCCCAAAAAATTGCAATTAGATACTGTATTTTGTCCAAATAGTGCAGCCATAGGACTAAGCACGCACCCCTGAGGGGCCCCGGTGTTGAGGGTGAGCTTCGCGGATGTGTTGTCTACCCTCACTCTCTGGGGGCGGCCCGTCAGGAAGTCCAGGATCCAGTTGCAAAGGGAGATGTTCAGTCCCAGGGTCCTGAGCTTAGCGATGAGCTTGGAGGGCACTATGGTGTTGAATGCTGAGCTGTAGTCAATGAACAGCATTCTCACATAGATGTTCCTCTTGTCCAGGTGGGAGTGGGCAGTGTGGAGTGCAATAGAGATTGCATCATCTGTCGATCTGTATGCAAATTGAGAGGGTCCAGGGTGTCTGGGATGGTGTTGTGAGTCATGACCAGCCTTTCAAAGAATTTCATGTGCAAAAGTTCCCTCAGAGTTGTGGCGATAACAAGAGGCAACATAACACATTTATTCAATCATTTGAAGAATAACCATCCAATTCTTTAAGATGATTGCATTGTAAATTTTTTTTTTTTTAAGCACCCGACAGTAGCAATGCCCCTCGGCCACAAAGCACTTCATGGCTACAGGGCGATTGTCATTTAGACAGGTTATCTTGGCAGGGTAGCCTAGTGGTTAGAGCATTGGACTAGTAACCGAAAGGTTGCAAGTTCAAATCCCAGAGCTGACAAGGTACAAAATCTGTCGTTCTGCCCCTGAACAGGCAGTTAACTTAGGCCGTCATTGAAAATAAGAATTTGTTCTTAACTGACTTGCCTAGTAAAATAAAAATAAATTTAAAAAAATCTTGGGCACAGGGTCTATGGTGGTCTGCTTGAAACATATAGGTATAACAGACTGGGTCAGGGAGAGGTTGAAAACATTAGTGGAGACACCGGACAGCTGGTCAGCGTATGCTCGGAGTAGACGTCCTGGTAATCCGTCTGGCCCCGCGACCTGTTTAAAAGGTCTTACTCACATCGGCTACTGGGAGCGAGATCACACAGTCGTCCAGTACTCACTGGGCAGCTCGCGGCTGGCTTTCCCTGTGTAATCCATTATATTTTGCAAGCCCTGCCACATCCTGTATTGACGTTTTGACTGTTTGATGGCTCATCAGAGGTTGTAACTGGATGTCTTATAAGCGTCAAGGTTAGTGTCCCACTCCTTGAAAGCGGCAGCAGAAGCCTTTAGCTGAGTGCGGATGTTGCCTATAATCCATGGTTTCTAGTTGGGATATGTACGTACGTACGGTCACTGCGGGGAAGACGTCGTCAATACACTTATTAAATAAGCCGCTGACTGAGGTGGTAAACTCCCCAATGCCATCAGATGAATCCCGGAACACATTCCAGTCTGTGCTAGCGAAACAGTCCTGTAGCCTAGCATCCGCTTCATTGGACCACTTCTGTAGTGAGCGCATCACTGGTACCTCCTGTTTGAGTTTTTTCTTCTTAGCAGGAATCAGGAGGATAGAGTTATGGTCAGATTTGCCAAATGGAATGCGAGGGAGAGCTTTGTATGGATTTCTATATGTGGACTAAAAGGTGATCAAGTGTTTTGTTGCCTCTAGTTGCACAGGTGACATGCTGGTAAAAATGAGGTGAAGCAGATTTCAGTTTCCCTGCATTAAAATCACTGGCCACAAGGAATGCTCTGGATGTGCCTCCAGGAGTAAGTGCTTTTACAGTAACATGCTCTAAACCGAGAGATTAAAATTGATACAATATGGTAATCCCGTCCCTTACAGCATCTACAGACCAAATTAAAAACTCCTACAACAAAGGACAAATAATTTCAAAGGACGACCTCTCTAAAGTATTGTCCACAGAATGCAGCATTGCTCATGCAAGTCCGTGGTTCCCTCATCCTTTCATGCTTCCTTTAAAACCATCCACCAATGCTCTCAGTGCTTCCAGATCAAAAAGGTTCCCTTTGTCACACCATGATTAGCCCATTGATGCTAACACTTCCCTTACAGAGTGTCATATCATATGCTAATGGTACTTCAGATTCCCTCAGATGTTATTCCCCAAACACACTGAGTCATGCCTCGGCTCATTCATCTGCAATGATCTGAACAAACTGACCAGGCGAAAGCCAGCCTACTGATGAGCTTCCACCTTATTGCTATCACTCTTCAAGTCTTTTCCAACCATTGCAGATGAAGGCGGATGGAGGTTTAGACACTTGAAAAGGAGCTGGTGATTTGCTGATGGTCTAGCAGGCAAGGGGGGTGCCAGACAAATGGGATGTGCCCCAAAAGGATCCCTATTCCCTGTAGGCCCAAGGCAAAATTAGTGCACTATATAGGGAATAGGGTGCTATTTGGGACACAGCACCCAGTCAGGGGTCTGTGAGTTGTGTTGGTGCTAATGCTACAGTAGGCACCGAGCTAAGCCACCATGACTCTATACAGCCTTCACTGTTGAGTGGCATGACCTTTTCCATTTCACAGCTGAGAGAGAGGAGAGAGCAGTGCTGCCAGGGGCGACCTTTACCAACCGGCCTGATCCATCACCTCATCAGTCTCTCTCTCTCTCTCTCCTCCTTACTCTCTATTAGTCTCTCACTGGAACACCCCTTTCCTGCTGCTGTCATTCATTACAGGCACCGTGTTAACTCTCACTATGGACACACTGTTAACGCATATTCATAAACCAGTGCAAAGTTCTACTGTATTTACCGTAGACACTGGCAACTCATGAGACAGTTAAAATCCTATTCTCTAGAGCAGTGGTATTCAAAGTCGGGGAACACAAAATTAAGAGCACAGAGTATAAAAACTGAGAAAGAGAATTTGAAAAATACAATTTTATTGAGTAAATGTATTTATTGGTTTCTTTTCATTTTGATAAGAGACGAAAATGCAATGAATTTAAGGTAATTTGTTTAAGTAAAAACCTTAAATTGACAGACTTTAAGGTTGTCATTAGATTTAGGGTGGGCTTGCAAGAAATTCTTGGGGGAGAAAAAAAAAATGGGGTCCACAAGAACTCTGGCAGAAAAAAAAAAATTGGGTCCCCACTGAAAAAGTTTGAATACCACTGCTCTAGTGAACAATCCCATTCACTTTATAGACATGTTTCATCATCAGTGGAATGTGGGCTGCTCACCTCTGTGCTACCTGAGTCGATGGATCTGTCCACGTTGAGCAGTGATTGTCCCTCGCCCACGCACACACCCTGCGACCATAACGCACAGCGGTGATGTGCCCAGCACTGCCCCGACTCCTCAAAGAGAGACTGGATGTCCACGTCTCCTGGGAGGCCCACATGAGCCAGCTCATCCCAGAACCTGCTTGCCTTGTCTGGGTCGGGTAACTCCCCATAGCTCTCAGCTCCACTGGAAGAGAGATGAAGAGAGATGAGCAAAGACAACTGGAGATGAGGCAGAAAGAGTTGATGAAGCAAAGTGAGGCAACCTGGGAGGAGAAGACCGTAAAGGATTAAGGAGAATAACTAATGCAGAAAGGAGAGGAGGGAGAGAGCAGAAGAGGAGAAAGAGGGGGTGGGAGGGGGGGGTCGTATTATTTGGCTGTGACACACAAGAGGCTGGCTGTTCAGTCTCATAAAATCTGCTGAAAGGGAAGCGGTTCTCAGAGCCCATGGCTTGCTCTAGTGAGTAGCAAAGCATGCGGAAAATGTGGCGAGAGGGAATTAGCATTTATAAGGACCCTAGTTGGTTTCAGTAAACAGTAAACACACAAACAGCCAAAAACAGAAAGACTGAGGTCTAGGATGATGGAGGAAGTTAGAATCATATTCCCTGTATAATGCCTTGTCATTGTTATCGCTCTTCTGACAGGAGCTTATATATTGTGCAATATAGGTTTAGTATTCAATGCACCTTATGGAACAGCGTGGACTATGAAGAGACACAAAAAAACACTATACACACCTGGATTTTGTGTTGTAGATATGTGGTAGTAGAGCAGTGGCCTGAGGGCACACACTTAATGTGTTGTGAAATCTGTTGTGAACGTATTGTAATGTTTTTTTAAATTGTATAACTGCCTTCATTTTGTTTGACCCCAGGAAGAGTAGCTGCTGCCTTGGCAACAGCTAATGGGATCCATAATAAATACAAATGCCACCATCCTTTTTGTTTATATCGTCCTCCTCCTCCCTCTTCCACATCCTCTGTTTCTCTCCCTCTCCCCACCCGCACTCTCTCTCTCTCCATGGACCAGTCAAGTCTAGAGACCCGATGACCAATCACACTGCTCCAACACAACAATGCTTGGCTGGCGTTAGCCCGCTGCCAGGGGAGTTGCGGTGTGTGTGTGTTAGTGCTCTGCTCATTACATTACGTCACAGGGACCCCAGGGAGATGCTCTATTGGCTCCAAAAGAGCCAAAACAAATTAGGCAGCTGTCCAAAACGTGTCCAGGGAGGTTCCTTTGTTGGCATAGCGCACAGTATGCACACACACAAATGTACAGCGTGCACGCACACATACATACACACACTGCAAACGCTCACGTGTTAGTGTTACTCGTGGCATCGTAGGGCCCCTGGTGACCACAGTAGGCAAAAAAGGCTTGCTAAGGTAGAGCAGAGCGGCACCAATTTAGCCTTCAAGAGCAAAGTGCTAGCATTCATATACGCACTCAGACCCTTCCTCTGAAATACACAAAGCACTTATTCCACACATCAACTCTGAGATTACAGATCTCAGCTGCCAGCTAAATCACGTCCTATAACGATGCTGCACACACATCTTCGACGGTTTTCATGTTCCTTTGTTTTTATGCTCATGTGTTATGTTTCTCACTCAAAGTCTGTGCGTCTGTATTGGATAGCAGCAGCAAAGCCCAGCTCTCATTTTTCACCCAGCTCATTAGCCGGCTACAGAGGCCATCACAGATTTCACCGTCCCTGCTCAGCCAGGTCAGCTCCGCTGGCCAAAACCTTTGGCAGCCAGCTCCACTTACTTCCGTGTGTCCCTCTGTCCTGAGCTGGCCTCTCCGGCCGAGTCACTGGGCTTAGTGGTTCTGTCACCACCGCCTTGGCTGGCCTTCCTGTGGTCGCTGGAATGGCCTACTCCGCCTGTCGCACTGCGCTCGTGTCCAGGCGAGGAGTCAAACACTCGGAGATCCCCCTGACCCAGCAGACTGCGGCCGTCACAGTAACAGAAGGCACAGAGCTGCTCACTGAGAGAGAGAGAGAGAGAGAGAGAGAGAGAGAGAGGGTTAATTATATATGGGACATTCAGCTATGCATGCAGTACGTAAAAGTAGGAAAATGAATGAACTCACTACAGTAAGTCGCTCTGGATAAGAGCATCTGCTAAACGTGTCTAATAAATGACAAAAATGGAAATGGTCACTGGCTGGTCGTGAATTAATTATCTTTGGTATGGCCTGGTCAGGTGCAAGCAAAGCAAGTATACAGTCGTGGCCAAAATTTGAGAACGACACATTAATTTCCACAAAGTTTGCTGCTTCAGTGTCTTCAGATATTTTGTCAGATGTTACTATGGAATATTGACGTATAATTACAAGCATTTCCTAAGTGTCAAAGGCTTTTATTGACAATTACATGAAGTTGATGTAAAAAGTCAATATTTGCAGTGTTGACCCTTCTATTTCAAGACCTCTGCAATCCGCCCTGGTATGCTGTCAATTAACTTCAGAACCACATCCTGACTGATGGCAGCCTATTCTTGCATAATCAATGCTTGGAGTTTGTCAGAATTTGTGGGGTTTTGTTTGTCCACCCGCCTCTTGAAGATTGACCACAAGTTCTCAATGGGATTAGGATCTGGGGTGTTTCCTTGCCATGGACCTAAAATATCGATGTTTTGTTCCCCGAGCCACTTAGTTATCACTTTTGCCTTATGGTAAGGTGCTCCATCATGCTGGAAAAGGCATTGTTCGTCACCAAACTGTTCCTGGATGGTTGGGAGAAGTTGCTCTCGGAGGATGTGTTGGTACCATTCTTTATTCATGGCTGTGTTCTTAGGCAAAATTGTGAGTGAGTCCACTCCCTTGGCTGAGAAGCAACCCCACACATGAATGGTCTCAGAATGCTATACTGTTGGTCATCACTAACAGCCACCACTAACATTGAGTGGCTGCTGCCAACATACTGACTCAACTCCAGCCACTTTAATAATGGAAATAGATGGAAATGGATGTAAAAAAATGTATCACTAGCCACTTTAAACAATGCCACTTAATGTTTACATACCCTACATTACTCATCTCATATGTATATGTATATACTGTACTCTATCTACTGCATCTTGCCGTCTTTATGTAATACATGAATAACTAGTCACTTTAAACTACAGCACTATGTTTATATACCCTACATTACTCATCATGTATATACTGTACTCTACACCATCTTGCTTATGCCATTCTGTACCATCACCCATTCATATACAGTGGGGCAAAAAAGTATTTAGACAGCCACCAATTGTGCAAGTTCTCCCACTTAAAAAGATGACAGAGGCCTGTAATTTTCATCATCAGTACACTTCAACTATGACAGACAAAATTAGAAAAAAAACAGAAAATCACATTGTAGGATTTTTAATGAATTTATTTGCAAATTATGGTGGAAAATAAGTATTTGGTCAATAACAAAATACTATAATAATATAATTTCTCAATACTTTGTTATATACCCTTTGTTGGCAAGACAGAGGTCAAACGTTTTCTGTACGTTTTTTTTCAAGGTTTTCACACACTGTTGCTGGTATTTTGGCCCATTCATCCATGCAGATCTCCTCTAGAGCAGTGGTGTTTTGGGGCTGTTGCTGGGCAACACGGACTTTCAACTCCCTCCAAAGATTTTCTATGGGGTTCAGATCTGGAGACTGGCTAGGCCACTCCATGACCTTGAAATGCTTCTTACGAAGCCACTCCTTCGTTGCCCGGGCGGTGTTTGGGATCATTGTCATGCTGAAAAGACCCAGCCACATTTCATCTTCAATGCCCTTGCTGATGGGAGGTTTTCACTCAAAATCTCACGATACATGGACCCATTCATTCTTTCCTTTACACGGATCAGTCGTCCTGGTCCCTTTGCAGAAAAACAGCCCCAAAGCATGATGTTTCCAACCCCATGCTTCACAGTAGGTATGGTGTTCTTTGGATGCAACTCCGCATTCTTTGTCCTCCAAACACAACGAGTTGAGTTTTTACCAAAAAGTTATATTTTGGTTTCATCTGACCATGACATTTTCCCAATCTTCTTCTGGATCATCCAAATGCTCTCTAGCAAACTTCAGACAGGCCTGGACATGTACTGGCTTAAGCAGGGGGACACGTCTGGCACTGCAGGATTTGAGTCCCTGGCGGCGTAGTGTGTTACTGATGGTAGGCTTTGTTACTTTGGTCCCAGCTCTCTGCAGGTCATTCACTAGGTCCCCCCGTGTGGTTCTGGGATTTTTGCTCACTGTTCTTGTGATCATTTTGACCCCACGGGGTGAGATCTTGTGTGGAGCCCCAGATCGAGGGAGATTATCAGTCTTGTATGTCTTCCATTTCCTAATAATTGCTCCCACAGTTGATTTCTTCAAACCAAGCTGCTTACCTATTGCAGATTCAGTCTTCCCAGCCTGGTGCAGGTCTACAATTTTGTTTCTGGTGTCCTTTGACAGCTCTTTGGTCTTGGCCATAGTGGAGTTTGGAGTGTGACTGTTTGAGATTGTGGACAGGTGTCTTTTATACTGATAAGTTCAAACAGGTGCCATTAATACAGGTAACGAGTGGAGGACAGAGGAGCCTCTTAAACAAGTTACAGGTCTGTGAGAGCCAGAAATCTTGCTTGTTTGTAGGTGACCAAATACTTATTTTCCACCATAATTTGCAAATAAATTCATTAAAAATCCTACAATGTGATTTTCTGGATTTTTTCCCCTCATTTTGTCTGTCATAGTTGAAGTGTACCTATGATGACAATTACAGGCCTCTCATCTTTTTAAGTGGAAGAACTTGCACAATTGGTGGCTGACTAAATACTTTTTTGCCCCACTATCTTTATGTACATATTCTTTATCCTGTACACTTGTGTGTATAAGGTAGTAGTTGAATTGTTAGGTCAGATTACTCGTTGGTTATTACTGCTTTGTCGGAACTAGAAGCACAAGCATTTCGCTACACTCGCATTAACATCTGCTAACCATGTGTACGTGACAAATACATTTGATTTGTGATTTGGTTGGCATGACACAGGACTTATGGTAGCGCTCACCTTGTCTTCTCCAGACAAGCTTTTTTTCCGGATGCCCTAAACCAGGGGTGTCAAAGTCAAATGGACGGAGGGCCAAATAAAAAAATCAGCTACAAGACGAGGGCCGGACTGTTCGAATGTTCATTGAAAATTTTTTAAATGACGCATATAGTCTAGTGAACCTAATTGAACCTACTGAAAACCTAACAAATATATTACAATATGATCAGATAAATAAAGCAATATTTTCTTATGGCTCTGTCAGTAATCTTTAATTTTCAACAGACACAAAAGACAAATTTCCTTTATATAAATATCCCCATAACATGAACATTAAATGAAAGAAACCGGTATTCAAGGCACCATCAGTAGACTATATTTTCTATTTTAGCAAAAGTGGGCTAAATTTACTTCAAAGAAAAAACAATAATAGCAATTTTCTATCATCCACTCAACTGAAATATTTTTAAAATATAATTGGATTGAAATACAAAAAAATAAAGTGCAAAAATCTATTAATCAAAAACAACACTTTGTTTAAGGAGAAGTAACATGCAGTGAAAACAAATATTAAATTTTAACTTTTAAACTTGAACTGAGTAAAAACTCTAAATATGTGATTGCACAGTAATGTTCACTTGTTTGAGGTTGAGGGTGATACTTGGTGGTGTCCCATCTTTTCCACAAGTTCATCAATGTTCGGGGTAAGGCTCTGAGCTGAAGAAATCCTCAGAATTGAGTGGAGGTGTTCAGCAGTAAGTCGACTTCTGTGTGATGTTTTGTTCAGGTTCATCAAAGAAAACAGTTGTTCACACAGGTATGTGCTGCCAAACATAGACAACGTTTGAGCAGCCTGGATGCGCAGCTGGGGCATTGTGCCGGGGAGGAAACGGGCGAACTCCGCAGCACCCACTGCCGCATATTTTGCCCTCAGTGCATCATTGCATTGGAGGTCAATCAACTCCATTTGGAGGTTTGGTGGTGAGCTTTCCACGTCAACAGCAAATGGGTTACCGAGCAGTTCCAACCTGCTTTTTTGTGCTTCAAAGTCAGCAAATCGGCGTCGAAAGTCAGCGGCAAGCATACCTATTTTATCAGCCAACTGTGTGCTCGGGAACGCACTGGTAGAGAGCTTCTCTTTCATGGTCTGGCAGCTGGGAAAGTGGCTCAAATTTTCTTTCCGCATCTGCGTCTCCCACAGAGTCAGTTTGGTTTTAAATGCCTTCACTGTACTGTACATATCAGAGATGACACGATCCCGACCCTGCAGCTGCAAGTTTATTGCATTCAGATGACTCGTAATGTCACACAGAAAAGCCATTTCACACAGAAACATTTCGTCTCGGAGTTGTGTTGTGTCTTTCCCTTTGCTGTCCAAGAACAGACAAATCTCCTCACGAAGCTCGAAACATCTTTGAAGCACCTTTCCCTGGCTTAGCCATCGCACCTCTGTGTGATAAGGCAAATCACCATGCTCCGTTTCTAACTCCGTCAGAAATGCCTTGAACTGGCGGTGATTCAAACCTTTGGCTCTGATAAAGTTAACTGTGCGCGTGATGATGCTCATTACATGCTCCATTTTCAAGGCTTTACCGCACAACGCTTCCTGGTGTATGATACAATGATAAGCTGTCAGCTCACCTGTCGCGTTTTCCTCTTGCATCTTTTCCCGTATCTTCGCCACCAGTCCGCTCCTGTGTCCACACATCGCAGGTGCTCCGTCGGTTGTCAAACCCACGAGTTTTTCCCAAGGCAGCTCCATCTCATTTACACATCTTGACACCTCTTCATACAAATCATGCCCCGTAGTTGTGCCATGCATAGGACGTAAAGCCAAAAACTCCTCTGTCACGCTTAGGTTGGAGTCCACTCCGCGGATGAAAATTGACAACTGGGCAATGTCAGAAATGTCGGTGCTCTCATCCACAGCCAAGGAATATGCAATAAAATCTTTTCCCTTTTTCACAAGCTGCTCTTTTAGATTGATGGACAACTGGTCTACTCTCTCGGCAATGGTGTTTCTGCTCAGACTCACATTTAAAAAGAGTTGCCTTTTTTCTGGGCAAACTTCGTCACAAACTTTAATCATGCAGTTTTTGATGAAATCCCCCTCCGTAAATGGCCGGGCTGATTTAGCGATCTCTTCTGCCAAAATAAAACTGGCCTTGACAGCAGCCTGGCCTTGTGATTTGGCTTTTTTGAACAGAGCCTGTCGAGATTTGAGGCCTCGTTTTAATTCCTCTGCCTTTTGTAGCCTTTGTTCCATGTCCATATTCTTGTTTTTGTCCGCGTGTTTCGTTTCATAATGTCGTCTCAGATTATACTCTTTCAGTACCGCCACACTTTCTCCACACAGAAGACACACAGGTTTTCCAGCTACCTTCGTGAACATATACTCCGACTCCCACCTTGTTTGAAACCCCCGGTTCTCAGTATCCACCTTCCGTTTTGCCATTTTTGATGGGTATCTGAAAGTTAATTTTACTGTGATGCTGACGACTGCTGTGCCAATAAATATTGAAATGAAGCAGCCTACTGCTCGGTGCGTCACCTTTGCATTGTGGGAAATGTAGTATTGGTGCGTGTAAAAGATCTGCGGGCTGCCGGCTTGCTGCGGGCCGGTTCTAATAATAAATCAAGATCATCCCAGGGGCCGTAAAAAACCTTCTTGCGGGCCGGATGTGGCCCGCGGGCCTTGACTCTGACATATGTGCCCTAAACAATCGGAAAGGGGATTCATCAGAGAAAATGACTTCACCCCAATCCTCAGCAGTCCAATCCCTGTACATTTTGCAGAACCAGTCTGTCCCTTATGTTTTTCCTGGAGAGAAGTGGCTTCTTTGCTGCCCTTCTTGACACCAGGCCATCCTCCAAAAGTATTTGTCTCACTGTGTGTGCAGATGCACTCACACCTGCCTGTTGCCATTCCTGAGCAAGCTCTGTACTGGTGGTGCCCCGATCCCACAGCTGAATCAACTGTAGGAGACGGTCCTGGCGCTTGCTGGACTTTCTTGGGCGCTCTGAAGCCTTCTTCACAACAATTGAACCACTCTCCTTGAAGTTCTTGATGATCCAATAAATGGTTGATTTAGGTGCAATCTTACTGGCAGCAATATCCTTGCCTGTGAAGCCCCTTTTGTGCAAAGCAATGATGACGGCACATGTTTCCTTGCAGGTAACCATGGTTGACAGAGGAAGAACAATGATTCCAAGCACCACCCTCCTTTTGAAGCTTCCAGTCTGTTATTCGAACTCAATCAGCATGACAGTGAGATCTCCAGCCTTGTCCTCATCAACACTCACACCTGTGTTAAAGAGAGAATCACTGACATGATGTCAGCTGGTCCTTTTGTGGCAGGGCTGAAATGCAGTGGAAATGTTTTTTTGGGGGGGGATTCAGTTTATTTTCATGGCAAAGAGGGACTTTGCAATTAATTGCAGCTCATCTGATCACGCTTCATAGCATTCTGGAGTGTATGCAAATTGCCATCATACAAACTGAGGCAGCAGACTGAAAATGTATGTGTGTCATTCTCAACTTTTGGCCACGACTGTACACACACTGCAATATATTCTTACAACAAAAATCTGTCGGAATTGAAAGTTACACATAGACCTTTGATCAACCTATACTCAATCAACTGATCAAGCCACATCCATGTATTCAAGGATCCAAAACAGAGGATCTCGAGCCATCATAGAGAGATGGGCCGAGAGGTTGGGAGTCAGTGTGTGAGGGAAATTAAAGCGAGCCAGGCAGAGCAGACCAGCGCAGGCAGCAAACATTTATCAGGTTGGTTTCTAGAGGAGATAGGCTTGTTAATAAGATTAATACGATCCCTGGAGAGATTCTGCCTGTCTGGCCTGACTGCCCCTCCATCAACAACATCGACAGTGCAGTCAGTCTGGGAGATTGATTACAACCTTTAACAGAGTGACACCTGGGGGGGGGGGGGGGGGGGGGTGCACTGTGCATGTGTTTGTTTGTGCATTAATGAGAATAGCAGAGAAGCCCATATGCTGTACGCATGTACACTGACAGACAGACCTATACATATCTCATTAACAAATATACACAAACATACAGACAGACCACATACAAACATATGAAGACTTGACGTAGGCCTCTCTGACTGACCTGCTTTTGGCTTCTCGGGTAGTAGCAGGGCCAGCGGCGGAGGGTTCGGCTGCATCCCCAGTCTGAGGACTCTGGACGTGGGGAGAGTGGGGCTTCTCCTCGGTCTCCCCCGGACCCTCAGTGGTAACCACCTCCACACTGTCCACCTGCTGCTGGGCTGGAGCATCTGATGGTGCAAAGACACAGAGGATGGGGTTTAGAGGCAGAGAAGCATGAATATCTAGCCATAGAATCTAACCGGTACGTTTCCATAGATTTCTATCAGTCATGTATATTTGTGCCCTGAAGTGATCATCCATCTACCAAATGCCAGATCAGATGTGAATACAGACATTAAGTCTCTGACCGACACGGAGGACTGGACGGTTGTCTTCAGTTCCAGGCTATTTGCTCCAGGTCAGAAACAGAAACACCCTTTGGTAGAGGAAGGGATGATGGTGGGAATATGGAGACCATATGCTGGAGCGCTGATTGCAGTAAACCCAAGGGGAGCCCACAGGCAGGTTTCCAGTCACATACGACAATAACAACGTCGACAAAAACACCAATTACTCACGTCACTTCAGACAAACAGAACAGAGGGTTATTAGAACCCTGAATAGTGGCAATGGCCTTTTACACAGACACTTTGAAGATTGGACTATAATTGGACATCTGACAAGTAACCTCTGAGTGGTTTGTGGTTTTGGTTGCGTTTTGACGTGGCTGGCCTGCACTTGTAGTTACATTCCATCTATTGGTGGTTTGTAATTTTGATGAGCATTTAGCTAACATGTCAATGCAACTGGCAATTAGGGGTTAAATAGATGTATTTAGTCCCAAAGGTCAAAGGTCTTCTCCAAGGTATGTTCATTGTTTAGGTTTGAAGGTCAGTAATGTATTAATAACCTATTGAGACAATTACTATGGCAACAAGCATGAAAGGAAAGGTAAAGTGGCCTAAACACATGGTGTCATGAAAGGAGAGTCAGACAGACACAGGAAGGATTGGTACTAAAGGTCATGTCACGACCTCGGTGTTGACTTTTTCTGTTCTTGAACTCAAGGGCCAAGAGTATTGTAAAGACACATTGTGAGTGAAGATCGTTCAGTTCCAACTGCCTGAAAAGAAAGCAGACAGTAATGCAGAATCTGACTCCGTTCACCAGCACACCCCTATAGGAGCTCTAGAAGCCAGTCTGTGAGATAAATAACAATAGTGATTGTGTAACTTGTTCATAAAAATTGGGAACTTCGACCAATAAAATCCATACCCATTGTTAAAGCAAGGTAAAATAACATATCCCACTCCCAAATGCATGCACACACACCCTCTGAAACACCTACAAGGTCTAGAGCTGAGAGAAGAAAAATCACTCCAACTATATAGCACCGTCCAACAACAGTGCATTCGTAAAGTATTCAGACCCCTTTTCCACATTTTGTCAAGTTACAGCCTTATTTTAAAATGTATTAAATTGTTTGTTTTTCATCAACCTACACACAATACCACATAATGCAAGAAAATTCAGAAATTCAGAAATTCAGCAAATGTATATAAAAAAATAATAATTATATCACACTTACATAAGTATTCAGACCCTTTACTCAGTACTTTGTTGAAGCACCTTTCTCAGGGATTACAGCCTCGGGTCTTCTTGGGTATGTCAATACAAGCTTGGCACACCTGTATTTGGGGAGTTTCTCCCATTCTTCTCTGCAGATCCTCTCAAGCTCTGTCAGGTTGGATGGAGATCCAGAGATCTGAAAAAAACGTTTGGGTTCAAGTCTGGGCTCTAGCTGGGCCACTCAAGGACATTCAGAGACGTGTCCCAAAGCCACTCCTGCGTTGTCTTGGCTGTGTGGTTAGGGTTGCTGTCCTGTTGGAAGGTGAACCTTCACCACAATCTGAGGTCCAGAGCGCTCTAGAGCAGGTTTTCATTAAGGATATCTGTACTTTGTTCCATTCAACTTTCCCTCGATCCTGACTAGTCTTCCCAGTCCCTGCGACTGAAAAACATCCCCACAACATGATGCTGCCACCACCATGCTTCAACGTAGGGATGGTGCCTGGTTTCCTCCAGATGTGGTGCTTGGCATTCAGGCCAGAGAGTTCAATCTTTGTTTCATCAGACCAGAGAATCTTGTTTCTCATGGTCTCATGAGTCCTTAAAGGTATCTTTTGGCGAAGTCCAAGCGGGCTGTCATGTGCCTTTTACTGAGGAGTGGCTTCCGTCTGGCCACTCTAACAAAGACCTGATTGGTGGAGTGCTGCAGAGATGGTTGTCCTTCTGGAAGGTTCTCCCATCTCCACAAAGGAACTCTAGAGCTCTGTCAGAGTGACCATCGGGTTCTTGGTCACCTCCCTGACCAAGGCCCTTCTCCCCCAATTGCTCAGTTTGGCCAGTCTTGGCAGTTCCATACTTCTTCCATTTAAGAATGATAGAGGCCACTGTGTTCTTGGGGACCTTCAATGCTGCAGAAATGTTTTGTTACCCTTCCCCAGATCTGTGCCTCGACACAATCCTGTCTCGGAGCTCTACGGACAATTCCTTCAACCTCATTGCTTGGTTTTTGCTCTGATAACTATGGGAACTTATATTAACAGGTGTGTACCTTTCCAAGTCATTTCCAATCAATTGAATTTACCACAGGTGGACTCCAAGTTGAAGAAACATCTCAAGGATGATCAAAGGGTCTGAATACTTATGTAAATAAGGTAACGTCATGATGGGGTATTGTGTGTAGATTTATGAGGGAAAATAAAATAAAAAATAAGTCTGTAACGTTATGAAATGTGGAAAAGGGAAGGGGTCTAAATACTTTCCAAATGCTCTGTATGTAGATAGCCCAAGTCCATGACAGCTCTGAGCTGTATGGGAACTGGGGGCAGGTCACGTGATGTACACACATAGAGAAGCATCTAAAATGGGCTGGGGGAGAGTGATGGGATTTTGAAAAGCTTTTAGAGGGCATTAGCCTTGGGCTCCCTCCTGCTCTGCACCTCTCTATGCCAATCTCAGAGCAGGGAGAGAGAGAAAAGGGGGAGAGGAGAAATACAGAGAGGAGAGGGCAGAGGGAGGGAGAGTAAAGAGAGGGAGAGAGTCAGATATACTCAGGAATTTTTGTGTCTCTGTGTCCAGCAAGAAGAAAGTTACAGGCAGTTTTGCGAGCCAATGATAACTAGCTTTACAACAATGACTGGAAGTCTTCGGATATCTGCATGCTCTCATCCATCCCTCCTTTCACTCTCCAGGATTGGGGGGGGGAACCCCTCCACTGCCTCCTGAGAACTCCTATGAGACATCGTATACTTTGAGCAGCCAGGATGTCAGCTCTCAGCTCAGCTGGAGTTCAAAATAGACTATATAGGTCTCACATAGGGGAGGGAGAGGAAGACTGACTCACCTGTTGCATCATGAGGGGGGCTCTCTGAGGTGGCTGCCTCCGTCCCATCCATGCTGCTGTCCTCCTCCTCCTCCACCACAACCGCTCTCCCTCTTGCACGCCCCCTGAGAGAGCGAGCGAGAAAGAGAGAAAGACAAGGACGCAAACTTGTGAGGGCCCAAAAAGGTGACAAAATGTTTGCACGTAAACCCGCAAAAAATCTGTGTAAACTACAAGAAAATGTCCCTATTTTCAGAATACCAAAATGTTACTAACAATGTAATACCAGGCCAAGTATCACGAATAGTATCGTGATACCACAGCTGTGGTCAATGGAGCGACTTCTGACCTCACAATTTAGAGGCCCTCCTCTTGGCTGCAGAGACAGAATATTGCTGTTTTAAAGCAAATTTCCTGCAATTCTACCCATTTTGCCATGGCTTATGCCATGTTCTCATGCTATCGGAGTGACTCATAACCAAATCAATGTGGGCCCCATGCCATGCCATTTTTTGAAATTTTAGATTCTCCCAGTCTAGTTTTTATTAATTAGAGGAAACACTGTACAATGTAAAAAGCTGTACTACAGAAAATAGCTGACTTGCTCATATCCAAAGGCCGACCTGTGATTTGCCAGTTAGAATGTAGAATATAATATAAATGCAAAAGGATCTGCATGACAATGATGTGCATTTTGATTGTACAGTAAGAGGAAAACACACTAGGCCTATAGGAAACCATCTTTAGCCTACTCTTCAGACAACTTTACACACAGCCTACACACTCTTCCTTCCTTACACACACACACACTTCCTTCTCTCTCCCGCACACACTGCTCCCAAAAGTTAGCCACCAAAAAATAATTTGACAAATACCAGATTCAAACATCATCTTAAAATTACATTGATTAGGCATATGCATCCTACCTTTGAAGCATCTGAGTAGGCTATCTATCCCTCTGTTTTTCTTGTGCCATCCAAATGTGTGCAGAGACCAGGTGTACCATGTTACCTGGCTAGCTAGTTAACAACAAATCCCAGTAGACTGCAGTATTCCATGCATTTCTCTCTCCTGTACTCGACGCAAAGGACAAAGTACTCTGCTTGTACTTCGTAGGTTGGTTCGAGTTTGTACCTCGCGCCCTTCTTTCTGCCTTACTTCATCTCACCATCCACCCTCTTCCAGTCCTCCGACATGATGACTGGAACTTCAGGTAACTCAGTATCGAGCCGTCGCTGCTGCCACGCTCCCTTCTTTCAGCCCCTATATACTCATCTGTAAACTGGTCATGTCTATATACCCGTTGCAAGACCAACTGGTTGATGCTTATTTATAAAACCCTCTTAGGCCTCACTCCCTCCTATCTGAGATATCTACTGCAGCCCTCATCCTCCACATACAACACCCGTTCTGCCAGTCACATTCTGTTAAAGGTCCCCGAAGCACACACATCCCTGGGTCACTCCTCTTTTCAGTTCGCTGCAGCTAGCGACTGGAATGAGCTGCAACAAACACTCAAACTCGACAATTTTATCTCAATCTCTTTATTCAAAGACTCAATCACAGACACTCTTACTGACAGTTGTGGCTGCTTTTCGTGATGTATTGTTGCCTCTACCTTCTTGTCCTTTGTGCTGTTGTCTGTGCCCAATAATATTTGTACCATAATGCTACCATGTTGTGTTGCTACCATTCTGTGTTTTCATGTGTTGCTGCCTTGCGATGTTGTTGTCTTAATTCTCTCTTTATGTAGTGTCGTCTCTTGGCATGTGTGTTTCGTCCAATATTTGCACTACCGTTCAAAAGTTTGGGGTCAGTAAGAAAGGTCCTTGTTATTGAAAGAAAAGCACATTTTTGGTCCATTAAAATAAAATTGATCCGAAATACAGAGTAGACATCGTTAATGTTGTAAATGACTATTGTAGTTGGAAACGGCTGATTTTTTATGGAATATCTACATAGGCGTACAGAGGCCCATTATCAGCAACCATCACTTCTGTGTTCCAATGGCACGTTGTGTTAGCTAATCCAAGTTGATCATTTTAAAAGGCTAATTTATCATTAGAAAACCCTTTTGCAATTATGTTAGCACAGCTGAAAACTGGCTGAGAGGCGCTGGACTGAGGGCTTGTAGGCATATTGAAAGGCAGGTCCTCACCAGACATCACCGGCAACAACATCGCCTATGGGCACAAAACCACCGTCGCTGGACAAGACAGGACTGGCAAAAAGTGTTCTTCACTGAGGAGTCATGGTTTTGTCTCACCAGGGGTGATAGTCGGATTCGTGTTTATCGTCGAAGGAATGAGCGTTACACCGGCGCCTGTACTCCGGAGAGGGATCGATTTGGAGGTGGAGGGTCCGTCATGGTCTGTGGCGGTGTGTCACAGCATCATCGGACTGAGCTTGTCGTCATTGCAGGCAATCTCAACGCTGTGCGTTACAGGGAAGACATCCTCCTCCCTCATGTGGTACCCCTCCTGCAGGCTCATCCTGACATGACCCTCCAGCATGACAATGCCACCAGCCAAACTGCTCATTGTACGTGAATTCCTGCAAGACAGGAATGTCAGAGTTCTGCCATGGCCAGGGAAGAGCCCGGATCTCAATCCCATTGAGCACGTCTGGGACCTGTTGGATCAGAGGGTGAGGGATGGGGCCATTCTGCCCAGAAATGCCTAGGAACTTACAGTGCCTTGATGGAAGAGTGAGGTAACATCTCAAAGCAAGAACTGGCAAATCTGGTGCAGTGCATGAGGAGATTCACTGCAGTTACTTTTGATTTTGACCCCGCCCCTTGTTCCAGGACACATTATTCCATTTGTTAGTCACATGTCTGTGGAACTTGTTCAGTTTGTGTCTCAGTTGTTGAATCTTGTTATGTTCATACAAATAGTTACACATGTTAAGTTTGCTGAAAATAAACGCAGTTGACAGTGAGAGGACGTTTCTTTTTTTGCTGAGATATATACACTGCTCAAAAAAATAAAGGGAACACTTAAACAACACAATGTAACTCCAAGTCAATCACACTTCTGTGAAATCAAACTGTCCACTTAGGAAGCAACACTGATTGACAATAAATTTCACATGCTGTTGGGAATAGATAACAGGTGGAAATTATAGGCAATTAGCAAGACACCCCCAATAAAGGAGTGGTTCTGCAGGTGGTGACCACAGACCACTTCTCAGTTCCTATGCTTCCTGGCTGATGTTTTGGTCACTTTTGAATGCTGGCGGTGCTGTCACTTACAACCCACACAAGTGGCTCAGGTAGTGCAGATCATCCAGGATGACACATCAATGTGAGCTGTGGCAAGAAGGTTTGCTGTGTCTGTCAGAGTAGTGTCCAGAGCATGGAGGCGCTACCAGGAGACAGGTCAGTACATCAGGAGACGTGGAGGAGGCCAACAACCCAGCAGCAGGACCGCTACCTCCGCCTTTGTGCAAGGAGGAGCACTGCCAGAGCCCTGCAAAATGACCTCCAGCAGGCCACAAATGTGCATGTGTCTGCTCAAACGGTCAGAAACAGACTCCATGAGGGTGGTATGAGGGCCCGACGTCCACAGGTGGGGGTTGTGCTTACAGCCCAACACCGTGAAGGACGTTTGGCTTTTGTCAGAGAACACCAAGATTGGCAAATTCGCCTCTGGCGCCCTGTGCTCTTCACAGATGAAAGCAGGTTCACACTGAGCACGTGACAGACATGACAGTCTGGAGACGCCGTGGAGAACGTTCTGCTGCCTGCAACATCCTCCAGCATGACCGGTTTGGTGGTGGGTCAGTCATGGTGTGGGGTGGCATTTCTTTGGGGGGCCGCACAGCCCTCCATGTGCTCGCCAGAGGTAGCCTGACTGCCATTAGGTACCGAGATGAGATCCTCAGACCCCTTGTGAGACCATATGCTGGTGCGGTTGGCCCTGGGTTCCTCCTAATGCAAGACAATGCTAGACCTCATGTGGCTGGAGTGTGTCAGCAGTTCCTGCAAGAGGAAGGCATTGATGCTATGGACTGGCCCGCCCGTTCCCCAGACCTGAATACAATTGAGCACATCTGGGACATCATGTCTCGCTCCATCCACCAACAACACGTTGCACCACAGACTGTCCAGGAGTTGGCGGATGCTTTAGTCCAGGTCTGGGAGGAGATTCCTCAGGAGACCATCCGCCACCTCATCAGGAGCATGCCCTGGCGTTGTAGGGAGGTCATACAGGCATGTGGAGGCCACACACACTACTGAGCCTCATTTTGACTTGTTTTACATCAAAGTTGAATCAGCCTGTAGTGTGGTTTTCCACTTTAATTTTGAGTGTGACTCCAAATCCAGACCTCCATGGGTTGATAAATTTGATTTCCATTGATAATTTGTGTGATTTTGTTGTCAGCACATTCAACTATGTAAAGAAAAAAGTATTTAATAAGAATATTTCATTCATTCAGATCTAGGATGTGTTATTTTAGTGTTCCCTTTATTTTTTTGAGTAGTATAAAATATACACACATACAGTGCCTTGCGAAAGTATTCGGCCCCCTTGAACTTTGCGACCTTTTGCCACATTTCAGGTTTCAAACATAAAGATATAAAACTGTATTTGTTTGTGAAGAATCAACAACAAGTGGGACATAATCATGAAGTGGAACTATTTCAAACTTTTTTAACAAATCAAAAACTGAAAAATTGGACGTGCAAAATTATTCAGCCCCCTTAAGTTAATACTTTGTAGCGCCACCTTTTGCTGCGATTACAGCTGTAAGTCGCTTGGGGTATGTCTCTATCAGTTTTGCACATCGAGAGACTGACATTTTTTCCCATTCCTCCTTGCAAAACAGCTCGAGCTCAGTGAGGTTGGATGGAGAGCATTTGTGAACAGCAGTTTTCAGTTCTTTCCACAGATTCTTGACTTAGCCATTCTAACACCTGGATATGTTTATTATTGAACCATTCCATTGTAGATTTTGCTTTATGTTTTGGATCATTGTCTTGTTGGAAGACAAATCTCTGTCCCAGTCTCAGGTCTTTTGCAGACTCCATCAGGTTCTTCCAGAATGGTCCTGTATTTGGCTCCATCCATCGTCCCATCAATTTTAACCATCTTCCCTGTCCCTGCTTAAGAAAAGCAGGCCCAAACCATGATGCTGCCACCACCATGTTTGACAGTGGGGATGGTGTGTTCAGAGTGATGAGCTGTGTTGCTTTTACGCCAAACATATCGTTTAGCATTGTTGCCAAAAAGTTCAATTTTGGTTTCATCTGACCAGAGCACCTTCTTGTTTGGTGTGTCTCCCAAGTGGCTTGTGGCAAACTTTAACCGACACTTTTTATGGATATCTTTAAGAAATGGCTTTCTTCTTGCCACTCTTCCATAAAGGCCAGATTTGTGCAATATACGACTGATTGTTGTCCTATGGACAGAGTCTCCCACCTCAGCTGTAGATCTCTGCAGTTCATCCAGAGTGATCATGGGCCTCTTGGCTGCATCTCTGATCAGTCTTCTCCTTGTATGAGCTGAAAGTTTAGAGGGACGGCCAGGTCTTGGTAGATTTGCAGTGGTCTGATACTCCTTCCATTTCAATATTATCGCTTGCACAGTGCTCCTTGGGATGTTTAAAGCTTGGGAAATCTTTTTGTATCCAAATCCGGCTTTAAACTTCTTCACAACAGTATCTCGGACCTGCCTGGTGTGTTCCTTGTTCTTCATGATGCTCTCTGCGCTTTTAACGGACCTCTGAGACTATCACAGTGCAGGTGCATTTATACAGAGACTTGATTACACACAGGTGGATTGTATTTATCATCATTAGTCATTTAGGTCAACATTGGATCATTCAGAGATCCTCACTGAACTTCTGGAGAGAGTTTGCTGCACTGAAAGTAAAGAGGCTGAATAATTTTGCATGCCCAATTTTTCAGTTTTTGAATTGTTAAAAAAGTTAATATCCAATAAATGTCGTTCCACTTCATGATTGTGTCCCACTTGTTGTTGATTCTTCACAAAAAAATACAGTTCTATATCTTTATGTTTGAAGCCTGAAATGTGGAAAAAGGTTGCAAAGTTCAAGGGGGCCGAATACTTTCGCAAGGCACTGTACATATACATATACACACATATATATACACACACACACACACACAAATACACACACACAAATAAAATACTAGTGAATTTCCATAGCGGACACTAACTAAATGTTAACAAGCGCAAGCTAACATTAATTGCAAGGACAGGCAAACCCTCAACCTTCAAATCAGAGTAGCGCTACAATTAACAGTTGAGAAATAAAAATAGCTATTTTTAAAATCTGGCTACGAGCACGTATATCCTACCAACAGGACATTTAAAACTAATATATTATGTTCCACCGAGTCGTGGCTGAACGACGACATGATTAATATACAACTGGCGGGTTTTCAGCTTTTTCGGCAGGATAGAACAGCAGCCTCTGGTAAGACAAGGGGCGGCGGCCTACGTATATTAATAAACAACAGCTGGTGCACAAAATCTAAGGAGTTCTCGAATTTCTGCTCACCTGAAGTAGAGTATCTCATGATAAGCTGTAGACCACACCATTTACCGACTTGCCAAAACTATAGTTTGTTAACAAGAAATTTGTGGAGTGGTTGAAAAACGAGTTTTAATGACTCCAACCTAAGTGTATGCAAACTTCCGACTTCAACTGTAAGTAAGCTGTAAGGTCTACACCTATTGTATTCAGCATATGTGACAAATGCAATTTGATTTGATTGGAGGAGGCAGAGCGCACGTTAAGCTTTCCTGAATAGGCCTAATTGCGCCTGCTTGGGGGATATGTGGCCACATAAATTATAGGACAACTTAGGAAATTGATGATACGCTACAGAAAGCGCATCTCAGTATCAGAAGTAACAGCCACACAGTATCAGAAGTACAGCCAGACTTGCCTACCACTGACCCTTTCTAGACCTAATAAACTGTCGAGAGTAGACCCACAACTGAAAGGGCATTTGCGCAGTTATTCAAATAGCATTTTCACTGCAGCCTATTGTAGAATTTTGTACTCAAACAATAATGCAATTATTCATTGCATTGTTGTGTTGTAGGCTAGCCTACGTAGGATGATTGTACTGTCCCTAAACAAGATCAATAGGGGAGCTTTTTGAGCAGCGTGCCTCACTGTTATTATGCGCAATGACACACCTGGCCTCTCCTCTGCCTATCAGCTATACTCTACAAATATTATTTGTTCTTGTGGATTCATAATGAAAATGTGTGCAACTTTGAATGATTTTGTGTGTGGTATGATTGCTAGTTAGCCTATTGCAGATCTGGACAAACAGTAACGGTTAGCAGGCATAGGTGTGTTGTGACGGCCAACACAGCACCGATTGAAACGCTGCTCGTCCAATCAGCATCCAAACAACCAGTTTTATAAAAAATAAAAAAAACATTTTGTAATTGGATTGTGTTTTTGAGCTGAGAGAAAGGTTTGCCGTTTTAAAGCTAGTATTCTGCAATTCTAGGCATTTTGCTATGGCTAGTGTGATGTTATTAGTACCGCTAAATTAATTTAGAATGTTCTATTATCCCTGAATGTTAATCTTTTATTTTGGTGATTGTTAGTTCTCAAAGATCTTTAAAAAAAAAAATATATATATATATATATATATATATATATATATATATATATATATATATATATATATATATATATATATATATATATATATGGACCGCGTAAAAAACTGCAACCCTAATGGGTTCTTCACACAGTTTCCTGTGTCTATCAATAATTTTCCACCACCCAAAGGACATCCAGCCAACTTGACACAACTGTGGGAAGCATTGGAGTCAACATGGGCCAGTATCCCTGTGGAATACTTGACACCTTGTTGAGTCCATGCCCCAATGAATTGAGGCTGTTCTGAGGGCAAAAGGGGAGGGTGCAACTCAATATTAGAAAGGTAGTCCAAATGTTTGGTATATGCAAAGGTCAATTATCGTTTCTACATACTTCACATCTGGTTTGTCATTTAAGTTAACAATGAAAGCATTTTTGTTTAACACTGTTTGGACTTGGGCAACCCGAAAAGAACGCTTAGGCAGCCCGCCCAAGGATTACAACGGCAGAAGAAAAAAAAACATGCCCGATTTTTAAAAAGGGAGGCACTGAGGCCGCTGGGCAAGGAAAGGCGAAGTAGGAGGAGTGGTGCGGTAGAGTATGGGTACAAGCTGCTGGTACCGTGGTGGGCAACGAGAGAGGGCAAGAATGAGGAGCATGATTCTCCCTCCCTGCTTTCAATGAGCTTGAATGCACAAACATCAACATCAGACAGAAACCTGGTAAACATTCAATATTATAAACTGAGTGGTTCGAGCCCTGAATGCTGATTGGCTAACAGCCGTGGTATATCAGACCGTATACCACGGGTATGACGAAAAAAGTATTTTTACTGCTCTAATTACATTGGTAACCGGTTTATAATAGAAACAAGGCACCGAGGGTTTTTGATACATGGCCAATATACCACGGCTAAGGACTGTGTTCAGGCACTCCGCGTTGCGCATTGGAACAGCCCTTAGCCGTGGTATATTGGCCTGGTCATATACCACATCTCAGGGCTTATTGCTTAAATATAGATTGATAGTAGCTAGCGAGATCATCCAAACAAGAACTGAGGTAAATATGTAATTGAGAATGCCTAGGACTGGGATATCTTCTTCCCAACTAAATTCTCCCATCATAGATCAAACCAGGGAAGCATATGAGAATCAAAGCCAAGCCCATTACTCTCAGTCCCAAATGGTATGACACAATTATTATGGCCTAATCGAAATGTAACTGCTGAACATAAGCAAGCCACATTTTAACCCAATGGGAGAATACATCACGTAAAAACAAGCCAGTGATTTATAACACGACAAAACACAAACATGTGTTGATCAATCTGGATGATGAGAGTTGTAATATGGCCAGAGGTTGTGCTTCAGACAGACACAAGCTGGAAATGAACAGAAAGGCCATATTACTTCAGCTATTTAGTACAATCAGAAGGACATTGAACCCGTCAGTTTTATTGTTATTGTCCCTCCCTGTATTTTTGTGAAGTGTATACGGGCCTACAGACCTAGACTAGCACGCAAAACATGTATTTGAATAATATATTCACTTAATCAGGTTAAAATCATTAGGCTACCACCTCATAAACAAGCTGCTGGTCAATGACTCTTGTCCAACTACCAGTGGAAGGCGGACGGAAGAAAATTCAGCATTTTATGCTTCTCACAATAGATGGAATTTGGCCCTACTCAGATCACACTCGACCTCCTGTTGAGTGGCTCAAGAGACTTTACTACACGTCTCACGCAATCACTAGCCTAACCCACCCTTCACCTCTCACACCATCACTAGTCTACCCCACCCTTCACCTCTCACATCATCACTAGTCTACCCCACCCTTCACCTCTCACACCATCACTAGTCTACCCCACCCTTCACCTCTCACACCATCACTAGTCTACCCCACCCTTCACCTCTCACACCATCACTAGTCTACCCCACCCTTCACCTCTTATACCATCACTAGTCTACCCCACCCTTCACCTCTAGGCTCCTCTGATGATGATGATGACAACTTACCTGTAAGTGACATTAGGGCAGAGTTAAAGACACACAGATAGTTGCTACAGTCAAAACTCAGACCTGCAAACAAGGTGATGTACCTTTTCCTCTTTTTATTGAAATGAACAGTCCGCAGAGCAAAGTAAACAAACATCAATGGAGAGTGCATAAACAGAGCACACACACACAAGGAGAGATTTGTCTGTGTCAGGATCCTCCAGTAGGAGTTCTGTCTTAACCCAATCTGAGGGCCACGTCGAGGTGATAATTGTCATGGATACAAATTAAACAGCACCACGTACAGTGAGCCCACTAAGTGGGAAGAGCAAACAGTCTAAATGAGAGAAGCCAGCATTTTGCGAGGGTAGTGGGGAGGATGCAGGGGGAGGGGGTAATTTGATGCCACTGGAGAAAGAACACACAAATCGACCAGTTTGCCAAGTCAACTCCTCCCTCCAAATGACTTCCTACTCCAGATAAGCAGCAACAAGATGGAAGACTAAATGTCACAGTTCAAGACTCTGCATTGGGCAGGAAACAGTTAACCAAAAAAACAGCCATACCAACATAAAGTACCAAATCAATAAATGATTAGTGAAGTAGACACTAGATAGCCCTGATCTTTGTTTCTGTAATGAGGTCTCGTCATGGCAACACATATTTAAGCAAGTCCATAAGGCCCAAAATAAGCCCAGCTCTAACAGTGACGAGAGCTCCATAATGTTGTAACCCACGACCTCAAAGCCCAGGAGCATCCCAGTGATGACGGCACGGGGGTGTAGAGTAGACAGACACCAGGATAAATTCAAAAATGCATTGCTGTTCCCAGACATCTCCAGCTCCTCTCTCCCTCTGTCACTGTCTGATAGGAGAGAGGCCGTAAGGGGCTTCTCTGGTGCCCAACGTCTACAGCAGATAGATATGTCTGTTTGAGTAAAGATAGATACGTCTGACGTAAATTAATGTCTGATATCAGCCATATTCAGAAGATTGGTAGTACATACACACGAGCCATAAAGTCAACCTGTATTAAGTTGATGATGCATCTGATCTGACCTACCTTCACTGGCATGGAATATCACTCTCCACAATTACCAGGGCTTTCTGATTATTCACCAAGGTATTAATGATAAATACACTTTATGAGCAACAGGTACATAAGAATATCTGACATTTAGGTCTAGTACAGACAACTATATATCGTCATAACCCTGTCTGTGACCATTCCAAACGTGCTGTGCCTATAGCGCAGTGTCCTTATGCTCTCATGTAGCCTTCGAAGTGTAGTCTTTTCTTTTGACTTTTCTTGAAATGGCAAAAAACCCTAAAGGTCTGGAACATCCAACTCCCCAACTTCTCCCCATGATCCCACCACCAGGAGAGAGAAAAAAAAAAAAAAGAGGTTGAAAATAATGCTGTGGTAAGTAGTTCCAGCTCTCAGGGAGCCGACAAGAAAACCTGGAACAGATTTCCCTATCCTGGAACGGAGTGGTGGATGACTGGGTGATTCAACGCAGTATCCAATTAGTCAACAAAATGTCTAACTTCTAAGTGAAGCCTTTTGTGTCCTATTTACATCAAAATAGTGCCCAGTTGATACATGCTGCAAAGACAATACAGTATCACTAGCTCTAGACTACATTTGTTCATTCTCCTGATATGAACACTTCAAATCTTACTCTTCTTACAAAAACAACATGCTAGTATTGAGTCATCTGAGATGTATACAGCAAGCTTCCCCTCCCCCTCAATGAAAGGTGCTGCCTGAGACGCAAGTATCGGTAATAATGCATACTTCCCTCCACCGTCCCATGGGTCTTTAGCATTATCACCGCCAAGAGTGTCCCAGAAAACTGATGCAATCTCTCTCATACAAACCCAACTGACCATAATAACACACTGATAACCTGACCAGCCGTCCACTGTTTGATTCTGGAACAAGGGAGACCTTGGAAAGAACCAAGTGAGGACGTCAGCGCATGCTGGGAAATACAGCCCAACCATATAGCAGGCATAGGCTATGTATTCCTTGGATCACTTGCATGCTATAAATAATGGGGCAAATGACATGTTGACCTACACCCATGCTTTGCCACTCCCACCAACCAACCTATCAGCTAATTTGACCTAGACCGGGAATTGTCTCGGCTGTCCTTATAGCCATGGCATAAACATATCATTTGGATGATTGATTGATAGATTGCTCACACACACCATCTCCTTGATATCCTAATATGGTGACCCCAGATCAAATTAGTCAGAGTTAGATCAATTGTAGGCATCATATTACACAGTGCAGCTCTCTGAGCTGCATTATGTGTTGCCATGGATATAACAAATGAGGCAGGTTGGTACTGCTGCATGCAATAAAACCGTGGAAAGGGTTTGTGCTTGAGTTACCTGTATTTATAAATGTGTTTAGCCACCTATGCATAGAGTAGCTCTGGATAACAGTCTGCAAAATTAGATATTTGCCTGATGAACAGATTTGGATAGTATCTATGTAATGTTTAAACACATTTTGGGGAAGGGGAATAGAACACCACAGTATGAGTCATAACACCCATAAAACCTAGAGGTTAAACTGGGAAATGGTTCCAATCGTCTTTCTACCATTAATTCTTCCCATAGGGGATTTTAGAAACACTTACAATAAGAGCTGTGTTTCGTGTAGGCTTACCCTGATGTGATGTTTTGATAAGTGTAAATCTCTCTAGGACAAGGTGACTTTGATCAATATATTCGCCTGTGATTACACCCCAAAAATGAAAGCCAGAGTAGAAGGTAATTAGCATATCATAAAGAACTACAAATACTATGATGATATGGGTGAGACTGCCGAATCGAGGCAAAGGTAAGAATATTTGGATTAACTATCTAATGTTAATTCAAATGTAGTAATGAATAAATTGGCTACATTTCTTTAAATTGACAATTCCGTTAACTGTCTTGTTTATTAAGTTTTAAATTGACACAATACCTGTTAGCAAAGGGGTCAGCTAGAGATGACATGCAAGAGCTTGCAGGGATTTGTAGTTTTGCATGACGTCTAATTTGATGCTAATTACCATTTTAAAATCTGAGCAAATATAGAGACGAATATATTGATAAAAGTGTCAGCTTGTCTGAGAGACATTTACATGGTTATCAAAAAGTCACGCCAGGGTAAGCTTACACGAAACATAGCCCTTATTTTAAGTATTTCTAAAATCCCGTATGGGGAAAAAGTAATGGTGGAAAAACAATTGGAACCGTTTCCGTTTGGCCACTAGGTTTTATGGGTATTATGACACCTCCACTGTGGGGCTCTATAGCCACTTGAATAGCTTCCAGTTCTAACACCACAAACAAAACGCAGACTAAGTTCACAGAAGAATGACTTATAGTGTTTGTGATGACTCAGGCAAGTCTATGTAAATTATGTAAATTACCAATAGAATTGTGAAGATATGGAGGGTAAACAACATACTTCTTCCTGGTCTTGGATGTGGGTGGCGCCTGGGGTGCAATGGTGGTGGTGGCAGCATCCTTGCGCGGCCTGCCCCTGGGGCGCTTGTCTGTCTGGGCAGGGCTTCCTGTGGACGTGGCCCCTGCACTGCCGGAGGGCAGCGAGGGTCCCTGGTCAGAGGGCTCCACAGTCTTATCCTCTGATGACATTCTTCTCGAAGGGAAGGAGAGAGAGGCATCAGTGCACAATCATGCCTGTTTGAATATGTGGTTTGGTTACTTGACGTACTTTGGAATCAGTGTATGAATAAGATGTGCCGGACAAGTTATCACATTGCCTTGATCAAATGTTGAATCTATTCTACACAATTTATTATTAAAAAAGGGTCAATCTGCAGATGCTCTTCCATCTTTAGACATAAATTAATGTACCCATTGATTCTTGAAGAACAGAACTTAAATGCCTCAACTGTCATACCCCATCAGAACCCAAAATATAACCTTATTTTACTCCAAAGTTTGTAAACAAAGTACACTGAACAAAAATATAAACGCAACATGTAGTGTTGGTCCCATGTTTCATGGGCTGAAATAAACATTTTCCATACGCACAAAAAGTACATTTCCCAAATATTGTGCACAAATTGATTTACATCCCTGTTAGTGATCATTCATATTTTGCCAAGATAACCCATCTACCTGACAGGTGAAGCATATCAAGAAGCTGATTAAACAGCACAATCATTACACAGAAGCACGTTGTGGTGGGGACAATAAACAGTCACTAAAACATGCCGTTTTGTCACAACACAATGCCACCGATAACTCAAGTTGAGGTAGCGTGCAATTGGCATGCTGACTGCAGGAATGTCCACCAGAGCTGTTAACAGAGAATTCAATGTTAATTTCTCTACCTTAAGCCACCTCCAATGGCATTTTAGAGAATTTGGCAGTACGTCCAACTGGCCTCACAACCGCAGTCGCATGCATCTGTTCATAATTCCTGGAAGCTGAAAATGTTCTTCCATGGCCTGCATAAATCACCAGACATGTCACCCATTGGGCACGTTTGGAATGCTCTGGATGCTCGTGTTCCAGTTCTTAACAACTTCGCACAGCCATTGAAGAGGAGTGGGACAACATTCCACAATCAACATCCTGATCAACTCTATACGAAGGAGATGAGGACTGGTTCTGATCCACACCCCTACTTTTTTTATGATGCATATCTGTATTCCCAATCATGTGAAATTACATGGACTGATTTCTTTATATGAACTGCAATTCAGTAAAATCTTTCAAATTGTTGCATTTATATTTTTCTTCAGTATAAATCAAAACATGGTTAAAACACATTTGTCATAGTCAGTTCTGGCACCCATAGCTCTCTTTGAATTTGAGAGTGGTTACATTTGTCCAGGCCCATCCCTCAGCTTATTACCAAAACAGGGGTGGCATATCTTTTTCCAGATATGATACTCGAGGAAATGCCTAAAACTTACATCTGGCCTTTCTACGTGTCCTTCAAAATCACTTATCAGCTGAAGCAATGTTCAACCTATTCGACAGTGTTATCAATGTAAGAGTTCACATACCTACTCTCTCCTTTCCTGAGCTACCTACCACCACAGTGACCTCATGTCTCTGTCTGGATGATCGTTCGTCCTTCGATGCCTTGCTTGTGTTCTTGCATTCCTCTCCCATCAGCCTCCAAAGTTGCCTCTACTTACCACTGAAATAAGCCTGCTCTATTTGTTTGTTCCACAGTGGATTAATTAGTTTGCTCCACTGTGGTTCTCTGTTCAGTATCATATTGTAACAGTACGAGAGGACACACTGTAAAGCAGTAGGCATATTTGTTTTATGACAAACAATGAGAACAAAAAGTCATAAGTGTATTGACTTTTCAGCTCAGCCTGACTGTCTGTTGAAGATGATGTCATCCCGATTTTTTTATGGGCTTGTCTGACACCCTGTTCTCTCAGACAGTTGATTGACACTGCCAATGGGAGACTCTTCCGGCACACTGTCTCTTCCTGGAACTAGCCTACTACACCGGATCCATGGTTGACTAGACAGGATGCAGCTAATGCCAGAAGTGCCTTATTTGACATTATATGCATTCCTGCTAGCCATGACCAGGATCCATCCCTCCACTGCACAGTATACTGCTGTGTAGGGGGGGACATTGCACTGATTTTGAGATTGTAATGAACTAGCTACCTATGTGAGAGCTTAGTCTTTTCCAAAACACAGCTTGATGTTATTCTGTGACTGAGCCTACATTTGACCTATTGTGGCATCCAATGCCATCTTTGTGTGGGAAGTTCAGCTAAGACTAGATGTAGTCAATGGGAGAGAAAAAACATAACTGGCACAGTATCAACAAATTGAGCATGGGGTTGTTCCAAATCATGTAGGTTCTGCAAAATATGTAGACCCCAGATGAGCCCCCTTGATTGGACGGTCTTTGGTAAGTCAATTGCTTAACATCTATATTCCATTCTTCCCAAAGGTAATCACAACAGCCCTTAATGTGGCCTTTGTCATACACAAGCAAGTAGGCTGATACATTATGTGCCCTTGTCTGCCTATAGAGCAATAGGCTTGACAGCAAGTTTGAACAAGTACAGGTTACAAACATAACAAATAGATAAAGTATGGATTCTGGAAAGAAAGATTCACTATAGCCCTACTCAGACTATGACCATAAGGAGGAGGCACAAGTGGGTGGCGAAAAGCTGGGGCGTGAAGTAGATCAATGACTAGATAAAAAAAGTGGAATAAAATAAGGTGTAGTGACCAATTATAGTAAACAGACTAAATATATACACTTTAACGTGAATCTTAATGTTTCATATTAGTTTCTACGGAGAACTACATTAGCATGGAAGAACATTGGTTTCATAAGGCAGTGGGCACAGTCGGGTACCCCCAGACACACTGGGCTAGCTAGCTACCTTTGTTAAACTAGCGTACAGCACAAAGCAACTGCATGCTCAAGTCAGCCAAAACAAGCTAACTAGCTAGCCAGCCATCCTAGGTTCTTTGTTAGGCTATTGCATGGCATTGCAAATGAGTAACAATATGATGTGCCTACTAATAGACTAGTGATATCCCACTTTGTGGGATACAGAGAGTTAAGATGATGATCAGGGTATTTGATTAATGATAAATGGGATGCAACTGCCTATATCGCAAGCCAAAGTATCTGAAAGACTAGTTAGCTAAAAACGGTAGGTAGCTACCATTAGCTAATTTAGCTGAGCCGTTGAAAATGGGAGTTAGCGTTAGTCAGGATCTACATAGTGTTGATATCCAAGGCTGCCTGATAGTTTTAACAATTATCTAACATTAAACTTCAAAGTCAAGTCACTTTAGAAGTCATGCATGATTCCACAGCTACCTACCCGGTAGCTAACGTTAGCTAACTAGCGTGTGGATAAAAGGTTTTGGCTAGCAAATCAACTAGCTAACTCGCTACATTTCCCAAATACAGAAGTTTGCCAACTATGTAGATAGCTATCTAGTAAACTAGATGGTTATCTAGTTTTGTTAGCATTATGTTTTGTATGAGACGACCTCAAAAATAAATATACAGAGATCAAAACGAGCGTAGCTAACTTAGCTGGTCAACTTCTAGTTGTTAGCTAACAGGTTCGCTAGCTACATAACATTACAGTATACAGAATCAACAGCGGTGATTCACAGCACACGTTAGCCTTGCATTTAGCCACAACTGAAGCATTTACGTGTCTAAATGTATTTTCTAGCAGAAATTCGTCTAGTTTGGCTGATTCGCTGTGTCGAAGAACGGAACAAACAAGGCGGCGGAAAAACACTAGGCTCGAGCGGCCGCTGCAAATCCGAGAATTATGTAGCAAGCGAGTACATGAAATAGCTAGCTAAAAGAACTTACCTTCAAAATTATGAATAGTAGGTTATCTTCTTCATATCCAAAATTGTAAGAGATATATAGTTATATCACTTTGTAGTGTATTTGTGAGGAATAATGATATCGCCAACTGTCATTCAGCTAGTTAACGTTAGATAAGTTAGCTAGCTCAGTCTTCTGTTCTGTACGAGAAGTAGCTAACTAGCTAGGTGGCCACGCCAATGTTAGCTACGAAAGCAATACCACCGCTGTTAAAAACAAAGCATGAACGCATACACCAATACTCCGATGTTTAACATCACCCATTTGAAAAAAGGATGCAAAATGTAAATCCAGTAGAGATCAGCTTCATTGCAAACGCATGATGGATCACTTTCTTTTCTCCAAATGACAGCTGTCGTCGCACAAATAAAATGTTCAGCTAACTGCCACACTTAATCCTTTTACTAACTATTATTATAGGGGGAAGATGTAGCCAATATCCATAATCCAAAACAGGCACGAATTCCAAGTAGTCTTCTTTAAAAAAAAAAAAATCACAAAATCTTCACGAGAAAGCCAATGCTTTGGACAAAAATAACCGATGCAAAGGCTAGTTCCTCGAGCTAGCTCGCTGGCTCACGAGCGTTGCCAACTGGTTCTATTTTGTTCAGCCGCGGCAGAAAGACGCCTCAGCTGGCCAGCCGGAAACACTAACACGAGTGTTCAGATAAACAAAAACACTTTTTTTACTCTAGCTATGTCAAAAAACACGAAATGGCGAGTTCTACCTGGTCAAAATAATTAAAGTTGTATCGTACTCTTTACGGTGGCCATGTTTAAGTGACACAAAATAATAACTCCCGACTGTAGGACTCCCAAAAATATAGG
This sequence comes from Oncorhynchus clarkii lewisi, assembly GCF_045791955.1. Taxonomy (NCBI): domain Eukaryota; kingdom Metazoa; phylum Chordata; class Actinopteri; order Salmoniformes; family Salmonidae; genus Oncorhynchus; species Oncorhynchus clarkii. The sequence continues at coordinate 25,285,905 of NC_092166.1, read as the reverse complement.
TCGAAAATATCGTTGCATAAATCGAAGCGATACACTTGGAGATGTAATGGTTTCTAATAATATTTTACTATTTTCACTTGTATTAGAAATCAAAACCGCAAATGAGGTTAAATGCAATATCCATAGGTTTATAAAACAATTTCTTGAAAATACTCCCTGACCCTGCGGAAGAATATGGGCATTTAATAAATACGGTAAAGTGTATCGGTTACTTCTAAAATGTGGAACTCTGATCATATCCTGTGGAACGGACTGCAGTAGGCCTTGCGATTTAAAGGGCAATTCCGCCACTTGTCAGCCTCATATTAATCATATCATTAGTCGTTTTTTGGGGTATCTGTATTTTACTTTAATATTTATATTTTTGCCAACTTTTACTTTCACTTCAAACCAAATCAAATTGTATTAGTCACACGCACCAAATACAACAGGTAGACCTGCTTACTTACAAGCCCTTAATTAACCAACAATGCAGTTTTAAGAAAATACCCCCAAAAAAGTAAGCGATAAGAACAACAAATGATTAAAGAGCAGCAGAAAATAACAATAGAGGGGGTACCGGTGGTACCGAGTCAATGTGTGGGGGCACCGGTGTCAAGGTAATTGAGGTAATATGCACATGAAGGTAGAGTTATTAAAGTAACTATGCATAGATAGCCATTTGATTAGCTGTTCATGAGACTTATGGCTTGGACGTTGGAGCTATTTAGGAGCCTCTTGGACCTAGACTTGGCACTCCGGTACCGCTTGCCATGCGGTAGCAGAGAGAACAGTCTATGACTAGGGTGGTTGGAGTCATTGACAATGTTTTAGGGACCTTCCTCTGACACCGCCTAGTATAGAGGTCCTGGATAGCAGGAAGCTTGGCCCCAGTGATGTACTGGGCCGTTCACACTACCTTCTGTGGTACCTTGCGGTCGGAGTGCTACAGGTTGGTAGTTTAGGCAGGTTAGGCAGGTTACCTTAGTGTTCTTGGGCACAGGGAATATGGTGGACTGCTTGAAACATGTTGGTACTACAGATTCAGACAGGTAGAGGTTGAAAATGTCAGTTAAGACACTTGCTAATTGGTCAGCGCATGCTCGGAGTACACATCCTGGTTATCCGTCTGGCCCTGCGGACTTGTGAAGGTTGACCTGTTTAAAGGTCTTACTCACATCGGATGCAGAGAGAGTGATCACACAGTCGTCAGATGCTCTCATGCATGTTTCAGTGTTGCTTGCCTCGAAGCGAGCATATAAATTATTTATCTCGTCTGTTAAGATTTTGTCACTGGGCAGCTCTCGGCTGTGCTTCTCTTTGTAGTCTGTAGTAGTTTGCAGGCCCTGCCACATCTGACGAGCGTCGGAGCCCGTGTAGTACGATTTGATCTTAGTCCTGTATTGACACTTTGCCTGTTTGATGGTTCGTCGGAGGGCATAGAGGGATTTTTTATAAGCTTCCGGGTTACAGTCCCGCACCTTGAATGCGGCAGTTCTACCCTTTAGCTCGGTGCGAATGTTGACTATAATCCATGGCTTCTGGTTGGGGTACATACAGTCACTGTGGGGACGACGTCCTCGATGCACTTATTGATAAAGCCAGTGACTGATGTTGTGTACTCCTCAATGCCATCGGAAGAATCCTGGAACATATTCCAGTCTATGATAGCAAAACAGTCCTGTAGTTTAGCTTCTGCTTCATCTGACCACTTTTTTATAGACCGAGTCACTGTTGCTTCCAGCTTTAATTTTTGCTTGTAAGCAGGAATCAGGAGGATAGAATTATGGTCAGATTTGCCAAATGGAGGACAAGGGAGAACTTTGTACACGTCTCTGTGTGTGGAGTAAAGGTGGTCTAGAATTGTTTTCCCTCTGGGTGCACATTTAACATGCTGATAGAAACTAATTTAAGTTTCCCTGCATGAAAGTCCCCAGCCACTATTAGCACCGCCTCTGGATGAGCGTTTTCCTGTTTGCTTATGGCGGTATACAGCTCATTGAGTGCAGTTTTAGTGCCAACATCGGTCTGTGATGGTATGTAGACAGCTACGAAAAATACAGATGAAAGCTCTCTAGGTAGATAGTGTGGTTTACAGCTTATCATGAGTTACTCTACCTCAGGCGAGCAAAACCTCAAGACTTCCTTAGATATTGTGCACCAGCTGTTGTTTACATAAATGCATGGGCCCCTGCCCTGTCTCTTACCAGAGTCTGCTGTTCTGTCCTGCCGATAGAGCGTATAACCCACCAGCTGTATGTTCTTAATGTTGTTGTTCAGCACGACTCGTTGAAACATTTATTTATTTATTTTATTTCACCTTTATTTAACCAGGTAGGCAAGTTGAGAACAAGTTCTCATTTACAATTGCGACCTGGCCAAGATAAAGCAAAGCAGTTCGACACATACAACGACACAGAGTTACACATGGAGTAAAACAAACATACAGTCAATAATACAGTATAAACAAGTCTATATACGATGTGAGCAAATGAGGTGAGATAAGGGAGGTAAAGGCAAAAAGGCCATGGTGGCAAAGTAGATACAATATAGCAAGTAAAACACTGGAATGGTAGATTTGCAATGGGAGAATGTGCAAAGTAGAAATAAAAATAATGGGGGTGCAAAGGAGCAAAATAAATAAATAAATTAAATACAGTAGGGAAAGAGGTAGTTGTTTGGGCTAAATTATAGGTGGGCTATGTACAGGTGCAGTAATCTGTGAGCTGCTCTGACAGTTGGTGCTTAAAGCTAGTGAGGGAGATAAGTGTTTCCAGTTTCAGAGATTTTTGTAGTTCGTTCCAGTCATTGGCAGCAGAGAACTGGAAGGAGAGGCGGCCAAAGAAATAATTGGTTTTGGGGGTGACTAGAGAGATATACCTGCTGGAGCGTGTGCTACAGGTGGGAGATGCAATGGTGACCAGCGAGCTGAGATAAGGGGGGACTTTACCTAGCAGGGTCTTGTAGATGACATGGAGCCAGTGGGTTTGGCGACGAGTATGAAGCGAGGGCCAGCCAACGAGAGCGTACAGGTCGCAATGGTGGGTAGTATATGGGGCTTTGGTGACAAAACGGATTGCACTGTGATAGACTGCATCCAATTTGTTGAGTAGGGTATTGGAGGCTATTTTGTAAATGACATCGCCAAAGTCGAGGATTGGTAGGATGGTCAGTTTTACAAGGGTATGTTTGGCAGCATGAGTGAAGGATGCTTTGTTGCGAAATAGGAAGCCAATTCTAGATTTAACTTTGGATTGGAGATGTTTGATATGGGTCTGGAAGGAGAGTTTACAGTCTAACCAGACACCTAAGTATTTGTAGTTGTCCACGTATTCTAAGTCGGAGCCGTCCAGAGTAGTAATGTTGGACAGGCGGGTAGGTACAGGTAGCGATCGGTTGAAGAGCATGCATTTAGTTTTACTTGTATTTAAGAGCAATTGGAGGCCACGGAAGGAGAGTTGTATGGCATTGAAGCTTGCCTGGAGGGTTGTTAACACAGTGTCCAAAGAAGGGCCAGAAGTATACAGAATGGTGTCGTCTGCGTAGAGGTGGATCAGAGACTCACCAGCAGCAAGAGCGACCTCATTGATGTATACAGAGAAGAGAGTCGGTCCAAGAATTGAACCCTGTGGCACCCCCATAGAGACTGCCAGAGGTCCGGACAGCAGACCCTCCGATTTGACACACTGAACTCTATCAGAGAAGTAGTTGGTGAACCAGGCGAGGCAATCATTTGAGAAACCAAGGCTGTCGAGTCTGCCGATGAGGATGTGGTGATTGACAGAGTCGAAAGCCTTGGCCAGATGAATGAATACGGCTGCACAGTAATGTTTCTTATCGATGGCGGTTAAGATATCATTTAGGACCTTGAGCGTGGCTGAGGTGCACCCATGACCAGCTCTGAAACCAGATTGCATAGCAGAGAAGGTATGGTGAGATTCGAAATGGTCGGTAATCTGTTTGTTGACTTGGCTTTCGAAGACCTTAGAAAGGCATGGTAGGATAGATATAGGTCTGTAGCAGTTTGGGTCAAGAGTGTCACCCCCTTTGAAGAGGGGGATGACCGCAGCTGCTTTCCAATCTTTGGGAATCTCAGACGACACAAAAGAGAGGTTGAACAGGCTAGTAATAGGGGTGGCAACAATTTTGGCAGATAATTTTAGAAAGAAAGGGTCCAGATTGTCTAGCCCGGCTGATTTGTAGGGGTCCAGATTTTGCAGCTCATTCAGAACATCAGCTGAGCAGATTTGGGAGAAGGAGAAATGGGGAAGGCTTGGGCGAGTTGTTGTGGGGAGTGCAGTGCTGTTGACCGGGGTAGGAGTAGCCAGGTGGAAAGCATGGCCAGCCGTAGAAAAATGCTTATTGAAATTCTCAATTATGGTGGATTTATCAGTGGTGACCGTGTTTCCTATCTTCAGTGCAGTGGGCAGCTGGGAGGAGGGGTTCTTATTCTCCATGGACTTTACAGTGTCCCAGAACTTTTTTGAGTTAGTGTTGCAGGAAGCAAATTTCTGCTTGAAAAAGCTAGCCTTGGCTTTTCTAACTGCCTGTGTATAATGGTTTCTAGCTTCCCTGAACAGCTGCATATCACGGGGGCTGTTCGATGCTAATGCAGAACGCCATAGGATGTTTTTTTGTTGGTTAAGGGCAGTCAGGTCTGGGGAGAACCAATGGCTATATCTATTCCTGGTTCTAAATTTCTTGAATGGGGCATGTTTATTTAAAACCTCTTAAGTCTACCCCTTCCTTTTTCGAACATTCTGTTAAAAATCGCGCAACTTTTCAGCGTCCTGCTACTCATGCCAGGAATATAGTATATGCATATGATTAGTATGTGTGGATAGAAAACACTCAAACACTTAACCAGTTTCTAAAACTGGTTAAATCACGGCTGTGACTATAACAGATCGTGTGTTTCATTGAAAAACGCAAGAAAAACTGCTCTCTGAAAGCTAAAAATAATTTCCATAAGTCACTTTCATGGGTTGTTAAAAGGGGACAAAATTTAATATCGACCTGCATGCAATTCATACAAATTCCACACGATGTCGCCATTGTCGTCATTTTCAATTGATTTTTTTGTTGGAAAATCCAACTATCTGGATTCCGTTTCTTCCGGTCTCCACCAGGATCTTTTCAATGTGGACATTGGCAGCCATTGATTTGCAGACGAGGAGCTATTGAATATACATCGCCCTGTAATATTTTGATAGATTATAAACGTTTACTAATACCTAAAGTTGGATTACAAAAGGATTTCGAAGTGTTTTGTGAAAGTTTATCGTCGACTTTTTTAATTTAAAAAAATGACGCAGCGTTTAAAAACAATGTTTTTTTCTGAATGACACAGCTTCCATAGAAAGCTATTTTGGGTATATATGGACCGATTTAAACGAAAAAAAGACCCAATAGTGATGTTTATGGGGCATATAGGAGTGAAAGCAAAGTCTTTGTTTACGTTTACGTTGTTTACGTCGCATTCAGGCATTTTGAAGTGTTGCATGCTATCAGATAATAGCTTCTCATGCTTTCGCCGAAAAGCATTTTAAAAATCTGACTTGTTGGCTAGGTTCACAACGAGTGTAGCTTTAATTCAATACCCTGCTTGTGAATTTTGATCAAGGTTTGAGTTTTAACGAGTACATTTAGCATTTAGCGTAGCGCATTTGCATTTCCAGGTGCCTAGTTGAGACATATGCGTCTCAAGTAGAATCAAGAAGTTAGATGGTTAGGAAGGCATTTTAAAAAAATATCCAGGCATCCTCTACTGACGGGATGAGATCAATATCCTTCCAGGATACCCCGGCCAGGTCGATTAGAAAGGCCTGCTCGCTGAAGTGTTTCAGGGAGCGTTTTACAGTGATGAGTGGAGGTCGTTTGACCGCTGACCCATTACGGATGCAGGCAATGAGGCAGTGATCGCTGAGATCTTGGTTGAAAACAGCAGAGGCGTATTTAGAGGGCAAGTTGGTTAGGATGATATCTATGAGGGTGCCCGTGTTTAAGGCTTTGGGGAGGTACCTGGTAGGTTCATTGATAATTTGTGTGAGGTTGAGGGCATCAAGTTTAGAATGTAGGATGGCTGGGGTGTTAAGCATGTTCCAATTTAGGTCGCCTAGCAGCACAAGCTCTGAAGATAGATAGGGGGCAATCAGTTCACATATGGTGTCCAGAGCACAGCTGGGGGCAGAGGGTGGTCTATAGCAGGCGGCAACGGTGAGAGACTTGTTTTTAGAGAGGTGGATTTTTAAAAGTAGAAGTTCAAATTGTTTAGGTACAGACCTGGATAGTAGGACTGAACTCTGCAGGCTATCTTTGCAGTAGATTGCAACACCGCCCCCTTTGGCAGTTCTATCTTGTCTGAAAATGTTGTAGTTTGTAATTAAAATGTCTGAATTTTTGGTGGTCTTCCTAAGCCAGGATTCAGACACAGCTAGAACATCCGGGTTGGCAGAGTGTGCTAAAGCAGTGAATAGAACAAACTTAGGGAAGAGGCTTCTAATGTTAACATGCATGAAACCAAGGCTATTACGGTTACAGAAGTCGTCAAAAGAGAGCGCCTGGGGAATAGGAGTGGAGCTAGGCACTGCAGGGCCTGGATTCACCTCTACATCGCCAGATGAACAGAGTAGGAGTAGAATAAGGGTGCGGCTAAAAGCAATAAGAATTGATCGTTTAGAACGTCTGGAACAGAGAGTAAAAGGAGGTTTCTGGGGGCGATAAAATAGCATCAAGGTATAATGTACAGACAAAGGTAAGGTAGGATGTGAATACAGTGGAGGTAAACCTAGGTATTGAGTGATGAAGAGAGAGATATTGTCTCTAGAAACATCATTGAAACCAGGAGATGTCATTGCATGTGTGGGTGGTGGAACTAATAGGTTGGATAAGGTATAATGAGCAGGACTAGAGGCTCTACAGTGAAATAAGCCAATAAACACTAACCAGAACAGCAATGGACAAGGCATATTGACATGAAGGAGAGACATGCTCAGTCGAGTGATCAAAAGGGTCCAGTGAGTGGAGAGGTTGGTTGGGGGTCACGGCGATTTAGACAGCTAAATCGGTAGCAAGCTAGCATAGGAGCAAGCTAGCATAAGATGGAGGTCTGTTATTAGCCAACTCTTGCGTTCCGTCAGTAGATTAGTGGGTTTCCGTGTGGTAGAGGGGATGAATCCAAATCACACAACAACAACAAAAATAAAAACAATAGATATAGTTATAGAGGCCCAAGAAGAAAAATAAATAAATAAATAAAAATAAAATAAAAATTGTCCGATTGTCTATTCAGATAGCAGCCGATAAGATAGCCAACGGCTAGCAGGCCGCAGATGGGCGCCCAGGCAACGTTGCGCCGGAGGAGCCAGCCGGACAGTTCCCTCGGGTAGACAACGTCGGCAGTCTAGCCGTGAAGGCCCGGTGGGGCTCCGCGTAGGCAGCAAAACGGGTCCGGATAGGTGACTGCAGCCCAGGAGTGATTGATGGAACTCTTCAGCTGGCTAGCTCCGGAACAATTGATGTTAGCTCCGGAATCGACGAAAGCCGATAGTCACACGGATAGCAGCTAGCTAGCTGCGAGATCCAGGCATGGACGTCCAGAGCCAGCGGCCGAAATCCAGGGACATGGAGAGAAAAATTGGTCCGATATGTTCCGCTCCGAGCCGCGCTGCGCTGCACCGCGCCGTACAAAACTGCCGATAGATTCTCGAGCCAAAGGACAGCCGATGACCACAAACCGTGGTCAGCTGAGTACCAACGATTAGCCAGTAAATAAGCTAGAGAGTAGCTTCTGGACCAGCTTCTGGCTAGCTCCCGGCTAGCTTCTGGCTAATTTCTGGCTAGCCTCTCGGAGGATCACAGATCTGAGGTAAATAATACTTTTTTATATAAATATAAATTGGTGAAACGGATTGCAGGAGAGTGTTCTGAAGATGAGTTATTGGAAAATTAAAAATGTATGTGAAAAAAAAGTTGTAAATATATATATATATATACGGGACACGACAGGACGAGGACAAAAATTCGTCTGAACTGCTATGCCATCTTGGGAGAATGAATAAATGCATAAGAAAAATAAAACATAAGATATTACAGTTTTGAATGTCCCATTGGTAGGATAAACATACTTTCAGTTCTTCCTATTTATTTTCCAGTGATTGAACGTTAGCTAGCAGGACGGAAGTCAATGGCAGATTAGCCACTCATTGCCTGATCCTCCTCACAAGGCAACCTGATCTCTTTTCGAGAAATCTCAGTTTCCTTCTCCAGCGAATAACGGGGATCTGGGCCTGGTCGGGTGTCCGTATTATATCCCTCCCGTCCAACTCATTGAAGAACTCTTCCTCCAGTTTGAGGTGAGCAATCGCAGTACTGATGTCCAGAAGCTCTTTTTGTTCATAAGAGGAGGTAGCAGCAACATTATGTACAAAACAAGTTACGAACAACGCAAAAAAACAAACAAAATAGTATGGCTGGTTAAGAGCTGAGAAGACGGCAGCCCTCCCCTCCAGCACCATCACTGATACTTCACCACATTTCTAATGAAAATAATGTACCTTTTACTCCCTACATTTTCTCTGACACACTTATCAAGAGAACATCCCTGGTCATTCCTACTGCCTCTGATCTGGCGGACTCATTAAACACAAATGCTTATGTCTAAGTGTTGGAGTGTGTCCCTGGTCAGTGGCGGTTTTAGCTTGTATAGCTCCCTGGGCGAACCCCCCCCCCCCCCCTCCCATTCTGCACTAACTGTAATTTTTATTAATGCATTTGGAACAACACAAATAAATAATCATAACATTTAAAACTGTTTATATATATCATATTTACAAATAATATTTAATATTTATCAAAAACAAGTAACAAAGACAAATAGAATCAAATCTGCGTTGATTTGGCACTGGAGCATCAATACATTAACCATTCCCCAACACTGTCAACCAAGAGTCAAGACTAAACCAATTCACCTTGGTGGTGTGCAGACTGGTTTTATATTATTAACGATTTCGCACAAACCAGAAAAAAAATGCAACGATATGTCTGTGAAACTATATACTGTATTCACAGTGGTATGAATGAATTGTGGTTTATTTGGTAGTATTTCGTAGTGTGACTGTTTTTATTAATTGCATTAGTACTGTACAAAGTTAGAGGAGTGCTATTCCCCAGCTCCCTCTACCTTGGGCTTCCAGTGGGGAGACCTGAGGTCAACCTACCCCCGCCCCATTTATAGCTTCGCTTTTACTTTTGATACTTAAGTATATTTGAGCAATTACATTTACTTTTGATACTTAAGTGTATTTAAACCAAATACTTTTAGACTTTTGCTCAAGTAGTGTTGAAAAGGTTGAAGGTTGAAAAGTGGTGGAGATACTCTTTAACCCTAGCACTAGTAGGCTACAGGCCTGGGCTGCATACTTTTGTTTCAGACAGGGTAGGAACTGTTTCCCAGGGGACCCTAATTAGTTGATTAAATCGCCCAGGCTACACCGGTTTAGTGTTTAGATAAGATCTTATGACCTATGCAGAGTGTATTGGGTCATTGCTGCACAAGTGTATTTCTTTGAAGGCAAACGTTTTGGGACCATGCTGTTTGGGGTGTTGTCAAATGTGCTCACAATGTATATTAACTTTATCATCAATGTTTGTTTATTCAAGTTTGACAAAATCCTAATTAAATTGTGTAAAGTTATGCATTAATGCATTTTGTTTTCAGTTGGTTGCAGGTTATTCCATGTGTTTGGAGAACATCAGATGGGAGTCCAGCAGGCCTATACTATTGAATCAGACCTTCAGAACCAGTAAGATCCTATTTCAAAAAAGCTAATCATATACCTGAATAAAAAATAAAACAAGTGTTGTTTTTTTTTTATATCTGCCTCAGACTGTTCCCTATAGGCCTGCTTTAATGGACCTAGAACCTGTGGTTTGAATAGATGTTACACTAGCACTACCATACCGGAGTCAAGCATGAAAGTTATTGCTTAGTTAGTGTAATCAGGTGTTTTGATATAATACTTGGCTGAAAATCCTGCACACCCTGTGGGTTCCAAATTGGATGCCCATGGGCAATGTCTGGTCAATAGTTAATCAATACAGAATAGGTCTAGCATTTTGTGATTCACATTTGTTTTTGTTTGTTGTATGAATCATTGGCAGTAGGCCTATAGTCTGTAGGGTCATAAGGACATGCTTTATTGACACCGATTAATTTTAGATCAGCCCAATAATCAAACCCTTAACCCACATTTTGTTCCTCCAAATATGCCTGTACCTAAACACAACTACTGGTCCATGAATTAGGATGGATTCAGTTTTTTTTAAACTTTGTGATAACAGTTAAGTAGATAAATATTGCCACCATGTGGTCGTACAAGTATAGTCTACTCTATTAGTCTACTCTAATGTAGAAATTCTGAAAATAAAGAAAAACTCTTGAATGAGTAGGTGTATCCAAACTTTTGACTGGTACTGTATGTGTGTGTGTGGGTTTGTGTGGGAGTGCCAAAGTGGTGTGTGTGAGTGTGTACGTACACTAGATGACTCAAAATATTTGGACAACTGCTCGTCGAACATCTCATTCCAAAATCATGGGCATTAATACGGAGTTGGTCCCCCCTTTGCTGCCATAACAGCCTCCACTCTTCTGGGACAGATTTCCACTAGATGTTGGAACATTGCCGCGGGGACTTGCTCCACAAGAGCATTAGTGAGGTCGGGCACAGATGTTGGGCGATTAAGCCCGGCTCGAAGTTGGCGTTCCAATTCACCCCAAAGGTGTTCGATGGGGCTTACGTCAGGGCTCTGTGCGTGCCAGTCAAATTCTTCCACACCGATCTCGACAAATCATTTCTGTATGGACCTCGCTTTCTGCACAGGGGTATTGTCATGCTGAAACAGGAAAGGGCCTTCCCCAAACTGTTGCCACAAATTTGAAAGCACAGAATTGTCTAGAATGTCATTGTATGCTGTAGCATTAAGATTTCCCTTCACTGGAACTAAGGGGCCTAGCCCGAGCCATGAAATACAGCCTAGACCATAATTCCTTCCCCACCAAACTTTACAGTGGGCACTATGCATTGAGGCAGGCACTATTCTCCTGGCATCAGCCAAACACAGATTCATCCGTCGGACTGCCAGATGGTGAAGCGTGATTGATCACTCCAGAGAACGTGCTTCCACTGGTCCAGAGTACAATGGCGGCGAGCCTAACGCATTGCACATGGTGATCGTAAACTTGTGCGGCTGCAGACAGTTATTGTGCTGATGTTGCTTCCAGAGGCAGTTTAGAACTCGGTAGTGAGTATTGCAACCGAGGACAAACAATTTTTACGTGCTACATGCTTCAGCACTCAGTCCTGTTCTGTGAGCTTGTGTGGCCTACCACTTCACTTTGGCCTACCACTTCACTTCACAAAAACAGCACTTACAGTTGACCGGGGCAGCTCTAGCAAGGCAGAAATTTGATGAACTGACTTGTTGGAAAGGTGGCATCCTATGACGGTGCCAGGTTGAAAGTCACTGAGCTCTTCAGTAAGGCCATTCTACTGTCAATGTTTGTCTATGAAGATTGTATAGCTGTGTGCTCGATTTTATACACCTATCAGCAACGTGTGTGGCTGAAATAGCCAAATTCACTCATTTGAAGCGGTGTCCACATGCTTTTGTATATAGTGTATATAGCGTGTATAATCTAGTGAGTGTTTGTGTGTACGGTCAGTGCAAGATAGTCCGGGTAACCATTCATTGACTATTTATCAGTCCAGTAGCTATTTGAAAGTAGTGATGTAAAGTACTTAAGTAGTACTTTCAAGTATTTTTACATACAGTAAGTCGTTTTTTGGGGTATCTGTACTTTACTATACTATTTATATTTTGTACAACTTTTTACTTCACTACATTCCTAAAGAAAATATAATTTTTAATCTACACATTTTCCCTGACACCCAAAAGTACTCGTTACATTTTGAATGCTTACAGTACAGGAACATTGTCTAATTCACACACTTATCAAGAGAACATCCCTTGTCATCCCTACCACTTCTGATCTGGGGGATTCACTAAACACATGCTTCATTTGTGTTGGAGTGTGCCCCTGACTATCTGTCTGCTTTGGTTTGCTTAATAGAAGGAATTTGAAATTATACTGTCACGCCCTGGCCATAGAGAGGCTTTTATTCTCTATTTTGGTTAGGCCAGGGTGTGACTAGGGTGGGCATTCTATGTTAATTTTCTATGTTTTATATTTCTTTGTTGTTTGGCGGTGTGGTTCTCAATCAGAGGCAGCTGTCTATCGTTGTCTCTGATTGAGAACCATACTTAGGTAGCCTTTTCCCACTGGGTTTTTGTGGGTAGTTGTTTTCTGTTGAGTGTTTGTATCGCCTGTCAGAACTGTTTCGGTTATTCCGTTTGTTATTTTGTATTTAGTGTTCAGTTTTGAATATATAATATGAACACGTACCATGCTGCACCTTGGTCCTCACCTTCTTCCTATGAATGCCGTTACAGATACTTAAGTATATTTTAGGAATTCCATGTACTTTTCATACTTTAGTATATTTAAAACCAAATACTTTTACTCAAGTAATATTTTACTGGGTGACTTTTACTTGAGTCATTTTCTGTTAAGGTACTGTATCTTTACAATTCCTGGACAGTCTGTGGTGCAACATGGCGTGGCGTTGGTGGATGGAGCGAGACATGATGTCCCAGATGTGCTCAATTGGATTCAGGTCTGGGGAACGGGCGGGCCAGTCCATAGCATCAATGCCTTCCTCTTGCAGGAACTGCTGACACACTCCAGCCACATGAGGTCTAGCATTGTCTTGCATTAGGAGGAACCCAGGGCCAACCGCACCAGCATATGGTCTCACAAGGGGTCTGAGGATCTCATCTCGGTACCTAATGGCAGTCAGGCTACCTCTGGCGAGCACATGGAGGGCTGTGCGCCCCCCCCCCCCCCCCCCCCCCAAAGAAATGCCACCCCACACCATGACTGACCCACCGCCAAACTGGTCATGCTGGAGGATGTTGCAGGCAGCAGAACGTTCTCCACGGCGTTTCCAGACTCTGTCACGTCTGTCATGTGCTCAGTGTGAACCTGCTTTCATCTGTGAAGAGCACAGGGCACCAGTGGCGAATTTGCTAATCTTGGTGTTCTCTGGCAAATGCCAAACGTCCTGCACGGTGTTGGGCTGTAAGTACAACCCCCACCTGTGGACGTCGGGCCCTCATACCACCCTCATGGAGTCTGTTTCTGACCGTTTGAGCAGACACATGCACATTTGTGGCCTGCTGGAGGTCATTTTGCAGGGCTCTGGCAGTGCTCCTCCTGCTCCTTCTTGCACAAAGGCGGAGGTAGCGGTCCTGCTGCTGGTTTGTTGCCCTCCTACACGTCTCCTGATGTACTGGCCAGTACATCCTGGTAGCGCCTCCATGCTCTGGATACTACGTTGACAGACACAGCAAACCTTCTTGCCACAGCTCGCATTGATGTGCCATCCTGGATGAGCTGCACTACCTGAGCCACTTGTGTGGGTTGTAGACTCCGTCTCATGCTACCACTAGAGTGAAAGCACCGCCAGCATTAAAAAGTGACCAAAACATCAGCCAGGAAGCATAGGAACTGAGAAGTGGTCTGTGGTCACCACCTGCAGAACCACTCCTTTATTGGGGGTGTCTTGCTAATTGCCTAACATTTCCACCTGCTGTCTATTCCATTTGCACAACAGCATGTGAAATGTATTGTCAATCAGTGTTGCTTCCTAAGTGGACAGTTTGATTTCACAGAAGTGTGATTGACTTGGAGTTACAATGTGTTGTTTAAGTGTTCCCTTTATTTTTTTGAGCAGTGTATATAGTATGTATAAGCTGGAAGTAGGCAGGTTTCCTTGGAGCTCTTGGGAACAGGGACAATGATGGTCAGCTTGAAACATGTTGTGATTACAGACTGGGACAAGGAGAGCTTGAAAGATAAGGGCTTTCCCGCAAGACGTGTTGTATTCCTCGAAGCGAGCATAAAAGGCAGTTAGCTGGTTTGGGAGTTTTGTGTCACTGGGCAGCTCATGGCTGTGTTTCCTTTTTAATCCATTATAGTATGTGACATCCCTGCCACATACAACAAGCTTTGAAGTCGGTGTAATAGGATTTCACCTTCCTCCTACATTGTCCTTTTGCATGTTCAATGTCTCGTTGGAGGTCCTAGTGGGCTTTCTTGCATGTGTCCATGTCCCGCTCCTTGTAAGTGGTAGCTCTAGCCTTTAGCCCAGCATGGATATTGCCTGTAATCCATGGTTTTTGGTTTGGATACATATAGTTACTGTGGAGATGTGCACTTATTGATGAAGCCTGTGACTCTTGTGGTAAATTCCTCAATGCTATCGGATGAATCCCGGGACATATCCCAGTCTGTACTAGCAAAGTAGGTAATAACCATATAATTAGATCTCTATGGTAATGACACTCATTTGAACAGAACTGGCAGTTGAGATCAACAGTTGTAGAGCAGCATGGTAGTAAAGTGAGAGGGACCTGCAGTGCTGGGTGTTGCTTTTTTACAGCCCTATGGTCAGAATTAATTTTCTCAGCTAAACACCACTATTGTCCTAATTACCTTTGATACAGTGCTCATATGTTCCTCTTTACATACAACACACTGCATAATATACTCCTGCTTGTATGACCTCTTCGTTTGAGGTAGGGGGCAGTATGACACCATGTACAACATTAAGTGCGCTGAAGACCATACAGAGTAACACCATTTAGGGTAGACACTCCCTCTTTAAATCTAGACCATGGGGCTGGAGAAGTGTAACCACTCTTAAATTCATAGACAGAGTTATGCATGCAATGACTAGTTTAAACAATTTTTGCTGCAATTGTCATCCCTGGACAGTCCTGTATTTCAGCCCCTTTTTTGGTGTCCCAACTTTTCTTTCTACAAAAAAAATGTCATTTTGTCAGCAAGACGCATCAATTCATTCAGGCTACAAGAGTGTAGACCCAATGACTATTACCACATGTCATGACACTTTTTGGTGTTTTGTAACACATGTCTCTTTCCATTCAACAAATGGAGCTGGTGCACAGTGCAACTGTTTAGATGCTGGAATTATTTTGGAGTGGACAAACATGTGCAGCAGGTAGTGTAGTTTTCAGCCGGGACTCAGACTAGATGTAACATAGTAAACGGAAATTCGGGACACTCAAATTAGTATGATTTGTTAGGTTTAGTAGGGTTACATAAGATAAGGATACTAAAGGTAAAAATGAGGGGTGGATGGGTGAGTGTATAATGTGAACGTAGAGTTACCCAAAATGAGGGATGGGTGGGTGTATACCATGAACGTCTAGCAACCCAAAGGATGCATGTTCGATTCTCATCAAGGACAACGTTAGCATTTTAGCAACTTTCCAACTACTTACTACTTTTTGGCTACAACACTTTGCAACTACTTAGCATGATAGCTAACCCTTCCCCTAACCCATTTAGCTAACCCTTCCCCTAACCTAACACCTAACCCTTTAACCTAGCTAACGTTAGCAGCTAGCTAACGTTAGCATTAGCCACCTAGCTAACTTTAGCCACTAAATTAGAATTCGCAACATATCATACGTTTTGCAAATTCATAACATATTGTACGTTTTGCAAATTCGTAACATATCATAAGAATTGTAACATACTATACAAAATGGATGATGGACAACCACAAATTAATGCACACACTACCTGATCAAGTATGCGGACACCTGCTCGTCAGACATCTCATTCCAAATCATTGGTATTAATATGGAGTTGGTCCCCCCTTTGCTGCTATAACAGCCTCCACTCTTCTGGAAGGCTTTCCACTAGATGTTGGATCATTGCTGCGGGGACTTCCTTCCATTCAGCCAAAAGAGCATTAATGAGGTCGAGGATTTAGGCCTGGCTTGCAGTCAGCGTTCCAATTCATCCCAAAGGTGTTCGATGGGGTTGAGGTCAGAACATTATTCCTCCTCCACCAAACTTTACAGTTGGCACTATGCATTTGGGCAGGTAGCGTTCTCCTGGCATCCGCCAACCCCAGATTCATCCGTTGGACTGCCAGATGGTGAAGCGTTATTGATCACTCCAAAGAACGCCTTTCCACTGGCTTGTGTTTGGCAGCTCGGCCATGGAAACCCATTTCATGAAGCGCCAGACGAACAGTTATTGTGCTGACATTGCTTCCAGGGGCAGTTTAGACCTCGGTGGTGAGTGTTGCAACTGAGGACAGACTATTTTAATGCGCTACACGCTTCAGCACTCAGTGATCCCGTTCTGTGAGCTTGGGGTGTCGAAAATGGCAAAGTATGCGCTGGGAAAAAGTGGAGTCTTTCAGAGTGACCAGGAGTGGTCTTATTTTGATTCATTGTATTTCTGAAGAACAGAGGAAGATTGCACTAGGCCTCAAAAGAATCCAGACAACAGAAGTTTTGTGCTTTGGACTTCGGAGTAGAGCACCTGTCAAAGGAGTCATCTCAGGGGTGACGACAGATGTTCAGGTCGAATACCTGAAGAGAATTCCTGGTGTCGTTGATGCCCGGCCTCTGGGTGAATGGAGAAAAATAAGAAAGTTTGACAGTTCTGTTGTTTTTGATAAAGAGCATCTACCTAGGCATGTGAAGCTTGGTTATGTAAGATAAGCTGTAAGAGTTTTCCTTCCCGAACCACTGCAGTCTAAGAACTGTAAAGGATTTGGCCATGTTTTAAGTGTGTGAAGGCGGATGGAGTCTACTGAAGAACGGCGTGTAGAAGGACAACGGTGTTGGAATTTCGTTGGGGATCATGATCCTGAGTTCCTGGAGTGCCCTGTAAGGGTGAAGGAGATTAAGGTAGCAAAAGGTAGCGCGACCAATCAAATCTCCTACGTGGAGGCAATTTTAAAGATTTGAGAAAACAAGTGATGCTACTGAAGATATGGTAGTGGATGCACCACAGCCTTTAGTAAATATTTTTTTGCCAGTCAAAAGGTGGATTTTGGGGTGTTCATTGCCACAGTTATAAACAAAATTATGGTTTATGGTAAAAATGAAATGTATTAATGATATAATGAATATAAACAATGGAGTTGTCACATATGCTTCTAACAAAAATATATGGGAATGTCTGCTCAATCCAAATTTACAACCAACTGATTGCAGCATTACCACAAAAATGGAGGAGGCAAGTGGAAAAGGGAGAAGGTAGGGAACAGGTTTGCCTGCCATATATTAAAGATACAAATTGGCTGAAAGGAATTGGAATAAATAGAAAAATATACCAGTTTTACTTGAGGACAAAAATGGTGACAGGTTCACCATACAGTTTGCAAAAGAAATGGAAAGAGATTTGATGTACCGATTCCATGGTACATTGTTCATGAACTGGTACAAAATTATATTCAATCTCTCCCTATCCCAGTAAGCTGTTCCCACTTGCTTCAAGATGTCCACCGTTGTTCCTGTACCCAAGGATTCGAAGGTCACTAAACTAAATAACTATTGGTTGTAGCACTCATTTCTGTGCCAAGATTGTGCAAAGATGTCATCAAGGCAAAGGGTGGCTTCTTTGAAAAATCTTAAATATAAAATCTATTTTGATTTGTTTAACAAATTTTTGGTTACTGCAAGATTCCATAGGTGCTATTTCAAAGTTGATGTCTTCACTATTATTCTACAATGTAGAAAATTGAACAAATAAAGAAATACCCTGGAAGGAGTAGGTGTCCAAACTTGACTAGTACTGTATATAGTGTAGATTGTTATATGGCTTTTTTTTGGCTTGGTTTTGCTTCCCCAGGGATTTTACCCATTCAACGCTACTGCCCCCTAGAACCCTCAAACTCAACTCTGGACGTCAAAGCCAGGTCCACTGCGTTTTTTTCATTGTTCCCCTCTAATCATGGGCTGATTTAGACCTGGGAAACCAGGGATGTGAGTGTTAACACACTTACATGTCTTACTCACGTCGGTCACGGAGTACGAGAGCTCACAGGCAGCACTATGTTATCCTCAAAGCGGGTAAAGAAAGTAGCTTGTCTGGGAGCAAGACGTCAATGTCCATGACATGGCTGGTTTTCCCTTTATAATCCGGGAACGCTTGGAGTCCCTGCCACATAGGTCTCATGTCTGAGCCGTTGAATTGCAACTCCACTTTGTCTCTGGAGGGCATAACTGGACTGTTTGTATTGGATCATATTCCCAGTCACCTTGCAATGGTTAAATGTGGTGGTTCGCGTTTCAGTTTTGCGCAAATGCTGCCATCTATCCACGGTTTTTGGTTTGGATAGGTTTTAATCGTCACAGATGGAACAACATCTCCTATACACTTCCTGATTAACTCAGTCACCGTGTCAGTGTATCTGTCAATATTATTCTCAGAGGCAACCCGGACATGTCCCAGTCCGCGTGATCAAAACAGTCTTTAAGCAAGGATTCCACTTGGTCAGATCAGCATTGAATAGACTTTAGCAAGATTAATTCCTGTTTGAGTTTCTGCCTATAGGAAGGGATGAGCAAAATGGAGTACTGCAGGCGATGTGCTGTTAGAACTTAGTTTCCCTCAGATGTACTTTATTAAAGTCCTCAGCTATAATAAATGCGGCTTCGGGGTATGCAGTTTCCAGTTTCCACAAGGTTCAGTGTAGTTCCTTGAGAGCCGTCATGTTATCAGCTTGAGGGGGAACATACAAGGCTCTGGCGATATCCAAAGAAAATTCTCTAGGAAGGTAATGCGGTTGGCATTTGATTGTGAGGTATTCTAGGTCAGGTGAACAAAAGGACTTAGGTTCCTGTACGCTACCACAATGAAACATACATTGCCGCATTTCTTCTTCCAGGAGAGTTCTTTATTCCTATCCACACTATGTATTGAAAACCCAGCTGGCTGCATGGACGGGGACAGTATATGCGGAGAGAGCTTTGATTCCGTGAAACAGGAGTATGTTACAGTCCCTGATGTCTCTCTGGAAGGAGATCCTAGCACTGAGCTCGTTTTCTTTACTGTCCAGGGACTGAACATTATCAAGTGTGAAAGGCAGTACCTATTCACTGACAAAATCCTAGGCAGGACAGCACGAAATGAGATGCAGAGACGTGACTTCAACAAAAAGAAGGAAACTGTATTGGGGGTTCTTCTTTCAACTCTCTCTGAGGCCGTAAAAACAAAGGCCAGGGTAATGGCTATCAAAAAAAATAAACTAACAGTTTGTACCAAAGGCCAATCCAACAACTTGAGGTGAACCTATAACTGTGACTAATAGTCTCCTGGAATTCACCATAGTCTCCAGCTCATAATCACTCTCCTCCTCTGCCCCATCAGTCAGGTCCTTATGAGAGCACAAACAATAATTAGTCAATTGGCCTCAGGTGAGCTCATCAGTAGTGGCTGTACTGCGGCCCACCTCCAGGAGAGGGCACAGTTGGACCACTTGATCGGCTGATCCCTCAAACATCAAATCAAATCAAATCAAATCAAATTTTTATTTGTCACATACACATGGTTAGCAGATGTTAATGCGAGTGTAGCGAAATGCTTGTGCTTCTAGTTCCGACAATGCAGTAATAACCAACAAGTAATCTAACTAACAATTCCAAAACTACTGTCTTGTACACAGTGTGAGGGGATAAAGAATATGTACATAAGGATATATGAATGAGTGATGGTACAGAGCAGCATAGGCAGATACAGTAGATGGTATCGAGTACAGTATATACATATGAGATGAGTATGTAAACAAAGTGGCATAGTTAAAGTGGCTAGTGATACATGTATTACATAAGGATACAGTCGATGATATAGAGTACAGTATATACGTATGCATATGAGATGAATAATGTAGGGTAAGTAACATTATATAAGGTAGCATTGTTTAAAGTGGCTAGTGATATATTTACATCATTTCCCATCAATTCCCATTATTAAAGTGGCTGGAGTTGAGTCAGTGTCAGTGTGTTGGCAGCAGCCACTCAATGTTAGTGGTGGCTGTTTAACAGTCTGATAGCCTTGAGATAGAAGCTGTTTTTCAGTCTCTCGGTCCCAGCTTTGATGCACCTGTACTGACCTCGCCTTCTGGATGATAGCGGGGTGAACAGGCAGTGGCTCGGGTGGTTGATGTCCTTGATGATCTTTATGGCCTTCCTGTGACATCGGGTGGTGTAGGTGTCCTGGAGGGCAGGTAGTTTGCCCCCGGTGATGCGTTGTGCAGACCTCACTACCCTCTGGAGAGCCTTACGGTTGAGGGCGGAGCAGTTGCCGTACCAGGCGGTGATACAGCCCGCCAGGATGCTCTCGATTGTGCATCTGTAGAAGTTTGTGAGTGCTTTTGGTGACAAGCCGAATTTCTTCAGCCTCCTGAGGTTGAAGAGGCGCTGCTGCGCCTTCTTCACGATGCTGTCTGTGTGAGTGGACCAATTCAGTTTGTCTATGATGTGTATGCCGAGGAACTTAAAACTTGCTACCCTCTCCACTACTGTTCCATCGATGTGGATAGGGGGGTGTTCCCTCTGCTGTTTCCTGAAGTCCACAATCATCTCCTTAGTTTTGTTGACGTTGAGTGTGAGGTTATTTTCCTGACACCACACTCCGAGGGCCCTCACCTCCTCCCTGTAGGCCGTCTCGTCGTTGTTGGTAATCAAGCCTACCACTGTTGTGTCGTCGGCAAACTTGATGATTGAGTTGGAGGCGTGCGTGGCCACGCAGTCGTGGGTGAACAGGGAGTACAGGAGAGGGCTCAGAACGCACCCTTGTGGGGCCCCAGTGTTGAGGATCAGCGGGGAGGAGATGTTGTTGCCTACCCTCACCACCTGGGGGCGGCCCGTCAGGAAGTCCAGTACCCAGTTGCACAGGGCGGGGTCGAGACCCAGGGTCTCGAGCTTGATGACGAGCTTGGAGGGTACTATGGTGTTGAATGCCGAGCTGTAGTCAATGAACAGCATTCTCACATAGGTATTCCTCTTGTCCAGATGGGTTAGGGCAGTGTGCAGTGTGGTTGAGATTGCATCGTCTGTGGACCTATTTGGGCGGTAAGCAAATTGGAGTGGGTCTAGGGTGTCAGGTAGGGTGGAGGTGATATGGTCCTTGACTAGTCTCTCAAAGCACTTCATGATGACGGAAGTGAGTGCTACGGGGCGGTAGTCGTTTAGCTCAGTTACCTTAGCTTTCTTGGGAACAGTAACAATGGTGGCCCTCTTGAAGCATGTGGGAACAGCAGACTGGTATAGGGATTGATTGAATATGTCCGTAAACACACCGGCCAGCTGGTCTGCGCATGCTCTGAGGGCGCGACTCGGAAGCGGTGGATGGTGTGCACGCCTAATGAGTCAGACTAAAAGTCCACTCCGAATACCTCTTCTCCGCCGGTTGTGTCTTGGAGCAGCTTCTGGGATACTACTGCACTGTTGTAGCTAGGAACACAAGCATTTTTGCTACACCAGCAATAACATCTGCTAAATATGTGTATTTGACCAATAAAATACATCTTCTCCCCCGGCGAAGTCTTGGAGCAGCCTCTGTTAGATACTACTGCGCTGTTGGAGCTAGGAACACAACCATTTCTCAACACCCGCAATAACATCTGCTAAATACACTACAGGTCAAAAGTTTAAGAATACCTACTTTATTCAAGGGATTTTCTTTATTTTTACTATTTTCTACATTTTAGAATAATAGTGAAGACATCAAAACTGTGAAACAAAACAAGGAATCATGTAGTAACCAAAAAGTGTTTCATATTTGAAATTCTTCAAAGTAGCCACCCTTTGCCTTGATGACAGCTTTGCACACTCTTGGCATTCTCTCAACCAGCTTCATGAGGTAGTCACCTGGAATGTATTTCAATAAACAGGTGTGCTTTCTTTAAAGTACATTTGTGGAATTTCTTTCCTTAATGCGTTTGAGCCAATCAGTTGTGTTGTGACAAGATAGACCTATTTGTTAAA
Source organism: Oncorhynchus clarkii lewisi (assembly GCF_045791955.1). Classification (NCBI taxonomy): domain Eukaryota; kingdom Metazoa; phylum Chordata; class Actinopteri; order Salmoniformes; family Salmonidae; genus Oncorhynchus; species Oncorhynchus clarkii. Next base: position 25,263,987 of record NC_092166.1, on the reverse strand, counting down.
AGACCAAGTCCATATTATTACCGCCATAGGAATGGAAGACCCAGAGTTACCTCTGCTGCAGAGGATAAGTTCATTAGAGTTACCAATCTCAGAAATTGCAGCCCAGATAAATGCTTCAGAGTTCAATTAACAGACTCATCTCAACATCAACTGTTCAGAGGAGACTGTGTGAATCAGGCCTTTGTGGTCGAATTTCTGCATAGAAACCATTACTAAAGGACACCAATAAGAAGAACAGACTTGCATGGGCCAAGAAACCCGAGCATTGATCATTAGACCGGTGGAAATTTGTCCTTTGGATCTGGAGTCCAAATTTGAGATTTTTGGTTCCAACCACCGTGTCTTTGTAAGACGTGGTGTGGGTGAACGGATGGTCTCCGCATGTGTATTTCCCACCGTAAGGCACCGAGGAGGAGGTGACACCGATCCTGTAGAGGTTATGGTGTAGGGGTGCTTTGCTGGTGACACCGACTGTGATTTATTTAGAATTCAAGGCACACTTAACCAGCATGGTTACCACAGCATTCTGCAGCAATACGCTATCCCATCTGGTTTGGGCTTAGTGTTTTTCAACAGGACAATGACCCAACACACCTCCAGGCTGTGTAAGAACTATTTTTACCAAGAAGAGAGTGATGAAGTGGTGTATCAGATCACCTGGCCTCCACAATCCCCCGACCTCAAACCAATTGAGATGGTTTGGGATGAGTCGGCCTGCAGAGTGAAGGAAAAGCAGCCAACAAGTGCTCAGCATATGTGGGAACTCCTGCAAGACTGTTGGAAAAGCATTCCAGGTGAAGTTGGTTCAGAGAATGCCAAGAGTGTGCAAAGCTGTCATCAAGGCAAAAGGTGGCTATTTGAAGAATCTCAAATCTCAAATATATGTTTATTTGTTGAACACTTTTTTGGTCGCTACGTGTTATTTCACAGTTTTGATGTCTTCACTGTTATTCTACAATGTAGAAAATGGAAGAAAAAAAAAGAAAAACCGTTGAATGGGTAGGTGTTCTAAAACGTTTGTGTTTGTGTATGTGACCAACACAATTTGATTTTGGTTTTGATTTGATAAGTTAAATCGCCTTGAAAGGTACGAACAAAGGATCCAATTCAGGAAAGTCGTATTCCTGGTCTAAATGCGGGTGAGTTACCGTGTCTCTGATATCCAGAAGTTCTTTTCAGCTGTATGAAATAATGCAAAAGCATTCTGGGCTAGTAATGTGAGAAATATAATTTAAAACAACAATACAGCAAAGTTGCTTAGGAGCCTGAAGCAATGCAGCCATGTCTGTCGAGGACATCTTTGGATACTGAGACAGAGGGGCGCTATTTCCCTCGCTCAGACTCAGATGATTCCTCCGGTGAGATTCAGCCACTTGCATATTGATGGAATATTATGAAAACACAGAGAAATTAATTTATATATATACACTTTTTTTATTGGTCAAATATTTGGGGATCCTGGCTTCCCTTGTCATCTATGAATACGCGCAACTGCTAGGGTTCGGGCATAGGCAACGACTCAAAGGTAAAGGGGCAGAATGGCGATGGAAACAGGTTTTAATTAAGAAAAGGCACATTTCAGAGCTCTACAGCAGCGGTGTCACACTCATTCCATGGAAGACCTGGTGTGTGCTGTTTGTTGTTTTTTTCCTTTCAATTAAGACCTAGACAACCTGGTGAAGGGAGTTCCTTGATTTAATTTAATACCGGCAGACACTCGGCCCTCTGTGGAATGAGTTTGACACGTGCTCTACATAAAGGTCTCAGCCTTACATGCTGACCACACCGGACACGTCGTGTGCGCGAGCGTCGCAAAATAAGTTTAGAAATCCATGTTATTCAATTATTGCACCCACACTGCTCGTGTGCGCCAACGAGCGTCTGTGATGCCAAGGGCTAAAATAGAACTCCTTTCTATTTCTGACACAGATCGCGCTGAAAGTCCTGCCTCTCCCATCTCCTCATTGGTTTATAGGAGCAGGTACCCACGTGCCATCTCCTAATTGGTTATACCCACGTGGGTGATTGTTTTGCCGGTCGTCGTGGTAATACTATGAAAGTTTAGATGCCGATCACCATATGAGTTCAAAGATTAAAAAGCCTGGAAGGAGGAGAGATGACTAGAAACGATTCGGTTGGCTGTTTTATGTGTGGATTAATTGTCGGAGTAGAGGACCTTGTGCATTTCAGGTAAAATAACAACTCAATGTTTTATATCCCAGGACAAATTAGCTTGCAATAGCAAGCTAGCTAAATGGGACAAATTAGCTAGCAAGTGCAAGCTAACTAGCTAAATTGCCATACATGTTTAATGCTTTTCGACCTGTCCCCAAATCAATGTCATTGGTTCAGAGTTTATTTTGATATTTTAACCTGCGTGTCGTGATCGCGTTTGGCGTAGAGGGACAAAATAAATGTATGCACGATAGCGCACGATGGCGCACGCGCAGCCGGTTTGGGTTCCGTTGTACAGCTCACGTGTGCTCTCGCCAGCAGAGAGAGTGCTGCACACCTTTTTAGTCTTTAGGCAGTTAATTAGTTGGCTGCCACACCATAATTAGAGGAACAGTGCTCAGCTGGAGCTTGTTTCCATAGCTAGCGTTCCTTGTGCTGGCTAGACTTGGCCTAGCTGCACCACAATTCCTAATCAATCAATACTTTTTCCATTCAATTAAAAATGGTTAATATATTAATCTTCATGTATCCATGGATGCGTTAAACACAGGCAGCCCAATTCTGACCTTTTTTCCACTAATTGGTCCTTTGACCAATCATCTCAGATCTTTCACATCAAATCTTTTTCAGAGCTGATTTGATTGGTTAAAAGAACAATTTGTGAAAAAAAATATCAGAATTGGGCTGCTTGTCTAAACGCAGCCATTGTGGCAAAACACTAATCAGAGAGAGAGAGGGCAAGAGGGAGAGAGAAAGCCTTTTGAGGGCCCTAAGCACCTCGAGGCAAAACATTTTAGTGGCCCTTGTCTTGACGGTGGAGAAAAGTTTTACAGCTAATTTCCTGTAATTCTACATATTTTGTAATGACTTATGCCATGTTAACATGATTTAATATGATCAATGGGGGCCCCATAGAGGGCAGGGCCCCTGGGCACATGCCCTGCACTACCAGTCGGTATTCGGCCATGATTTACTAAAAGCTTAAATCGCTGGCTAGATTAACAATCTATTAATTGTTAGCTGACATGGTTAATATAGTGACTGTCAATGACTGACAAGGGGACAAGGGGAAAACTGCTGATGCACAACCAAATCAAAAATTCCACCTGGTGTATTCTATTTTTCTTACTCTTTTGAGACTCCGACCATGTCGCTTTCACCTGGAACGTGCCCTGGATGGAGAGAGAGGGACATTTGTTTGTGATGAGGTAATAGATACGGGAGCTACTGTAGTGCCAGGTAAACATACGGATAATGGTTAGCAATATAATAGTGGACAGACACTCCGGTGCTCCCTGCTGTAGAAAGACTGTGCATCATAAGGCAGGGCCCATGGCAGAGTGAATAGACTGACAGAGGAAAGTGTGTTCATATGTCTGTTGGGAATCGGATGCAGAACATTTCTGTAACACATTTTTTCTTTTTTGGGGGTGGGGTGGGGTGTGGGTGGGGGTACTTACATTTAAATATTTTGTCTTGCTCATTCTCTCTCTGAATGGCACACCTGCACAATCCATGTCTCAATTGTCTCAAGGCTTAATAATCCTTCTTTAACCCGTCTCCTCCCTTTCACCTACACTGACTGAAGTGGATTTAGCATGTGACATCAACAAGGGATCATAGCTTTCCCCTGGTCAGTCTATAGCTAGGTTTCCATTCAATTGGCGACAGATTTTTATGCAAATATTCTAAAATCAGCATAAAAACAATATGCACCAGAGATGTGTTTCCATCCAATTGACTTGTCGCAGATTAAAGGCTGTGCATTGTGACATGCCTTCGGCGGTTAAATTCCCATGTACAGAATAAAGAATACAAGTTTAAATGGGTTTCTATTTCATTTTCAACTCTGATCGGTTTTCTCACAAAAATGTTTGTGTTATATAGCGAGTGTGTCATGAATAGGCTACCTATATACTTATTGTACAGTCTATCCTTGGCATTTAAGTTGTCTAGTATACCATGTTTGTGCATCACAGTGATCTTGCATGAGTCTGTCTGTTTGTGTCTTCCTCCCCTTCTCACCTCATTCTTTCTCGAAGGTAACATTTTATGAGCATTTCTCCCAAGAAATGCTTGGAGACAAGTCTTCCTCTGGGAGAAGGAGAAGAGATGAGCGATCTCATGGGTTTTTTGTAGGCCCCAGGGAAATCAGACCTGAGATGTGCTCATGGTGGATAGATATGAAAGCACCTCATTAAGCTGTATTGATAGTCATCAATAGACCATGTAATGTAGTAGGGATCTTTTATGTTACTGACCAATTTCTGCCCTACAAAGGCAAAGCACATTAACTGCACTTTTGTTCAAAATTGAGTTAAGACTGAAATCAAGCTTTGTAGTATCTGTTTTATCTTGTGACAAAGTGTCCTGGTTCAATTATGTTCTGTTTCAGAGAAAATGGAGTGTGAAATTTGCAGCAACTACAAAATCCAAGTAAAAATCAAGGCAAACAGCAGTAACTGAAGTTCCTCCGGGTTCTGACTGCAGTTACCCGCTCTGCCAGTCAAAGGCGAAGAGCAGTAATTAGCAAACAGTGAAACTTAGAAAAATGGCTTTAAAGTTTTATGTAGTGTCCAGACAAATATGTTCTAGGTAGATAAGTGATAATTTGATGTAATTTTTTATGCATATCGACCATGACCTCTGATTTGACCTATGACCCCAAGTCAAATAAATGACCATACAAAGTCAAATAGAAAAACAACAAGAACGTTGGATGAACACATTTAGATGGTAGATACTGCACTTGCCTTTGAATTACCAATATAGTTGTTTAACGTCATACGAAAGCACAGAGTGCAGTATCTGAATTTTAGGGGTCATAGCTCAAATCAGTGGTCATGGTTGATATGCATAAAAATGACTTCATAATAATATAATACGTCACTTATCTAGCTACAACACGTGAGAAGCGAGGTGAGGTTAAATACTGAAGTTACTCTTGGTACTCGAGCAGACCGTGACGATTCCAGGTGAATGATTGACCGATTAGCAATCGATGCATGTCTCCATAATTAAGTGACACTTCTAGGTGCACTCAAATGAGCTCATCATAGCAGAGCCAGCCATCATCCATTCACAGATAAGCACTAATGGGCCTCCCTGGACCTGCTGTCGTGAAGCACTAAAACACTCAACCGTATGCACTGCAATACAGCAACAGGACATGAAAACAAGCCTGGGGTCGATACTCGGTAGTTCAATTATCCCTCATCAGTAGCAGTTTTCTATGTCGCATTGGTTCGACTAACACAGCCCACGCTCTCCCTACCGCGCCACTCAGAGTCGTATTTATTTGAGTGTTGTGAAACAACAATATTTTGAAAGCAGCAATAAGATAAAAGGGTCAAGGTTCAATGTTTTTAGTAATTATGATATTCTATCAGTGTAAAGCCTTTTTATTCGCTGTCACATCAACAGAGCAGAGGGGGGCAGAGTTTTTCCACTAACAAGACGGGAGAGAAACAGAATGTGCCTGAATGTGAAAAATATTGTCCTTCATAAGTCAAAACAGACACGATGATACGAGGTGAGGGCACTTCTCCAGCCTTCTCCCCTCTAAATTGAGATGCTAATTGGGATGACTCTTGACATTATTGCCTCTTGGCTCTGTTCAAGCCAAAGTCGCCCTTCTTTCTTCTCCCATCCGCTAATACTCCCATTCTTCCACCTGGTGTTAGCCTCACATGGAGGACAGACGAGGCCCCTCTTCACACTTTTCTCCAGCCAGAGGATGTGACGCCTCACCCTGGAGACCTCATTAAAACCAAGGTTCTCCCTCTGTCTCTCTCTCTCTGTATCTGTCTCTGTCACTCTCTCTCTGTCTCTGTCTCTCTCTGTCTCTATCAATTCAATTCAATTCAAGGGGCTTTATTAGCATGGGAAACATATGTTAACATTGCCAAAGCAAGTGGATTAGACAATATACATAAGTGAAATAAATAATAAAAATGAACAGTAAACATTACACTCACAGAGGTTCCAAATTAATAAAGACATTACAAATGTCATATTATGTATTTATACAGTGTTGTAACGATGTACACATGGTTAAAGTACAAAAGGGAAAATATACAAACATTAATATGTGTTGTAGTTACAATGGTGTTTGTTCTTCACTGGTTAACCTTTTCTTGTGGCAACATGTCACAAATCTTGCTGATGTGATGGCACACTGTGGTATTTCACCTAGTAGATATTGGAGTTTATCAATATCGGGTTTGTTTTCAAATTCTTTGTGGATCTGTGTAATCGGAGGGAAATATTTGTCTCTAATATGGTCATACATTGGGCAGGAGGTTAGGAAATGCAGCTCAGTTTCCACCTCATTTTGTGGGCAGTGTGCACATAGCCTGTCTTCTCTTGAGAGCCAGGTCTGCCTACGGTGGCCTTTCTCAATAGCAAGGCTATGCTCACTGAGTCTGTACGTAGGCAAAGCTTTCCTTAAGTTTGGGTCCGTCACAGTGGTCAGGTATTCTACCACTGTGTACTCTCTGTTTAGGGCCAAATAGCATTCTAGTTTGCTCTGTTTTTTTGTTAATTCTTTCCAATGTGTCAAGTAATTCCCTTTTTGTTTTCTCAAAATTTGGTTGGGTCTAATTGTGTTGCTGTCCTGGGGCTCTGTAGGGTGTGTTTGTGTTTGTGAACAGAGCCCCAGGACCAGTTTGCTTAGGTGACTCTTCTCCAGGTTCATCTCTCTGTCGGTGATGGGTTTGTTATGGAAGGTTGGGAATCGCTTCCATTTGGGTGGTTGGAGAATTTAACAGCTCTTTTCTGGATTTTGATAATTAGCCGGTATCGGCCTAATTCTGCTCTGCATGCATTCTTTGGTGTTCTACGAAAGTACACTGAGATATTTTTGCAGGATTCTGCATGCAGAATCTTAATTTGGCATTTGTCCTATTTTGTGAATTCTTGGTTGGTGAGCGGACCCCAGACCTCACAACCATAAAGGGCAATCGGTTCTAGAATTGATTCAAGTATTTTTAGCCAGATCCTAATACGTGGTCTGTGTCACGGCTTCTATAAGTAGTGGGTGGAGGAGTCAGGCGCAGAGAGCAGGGTAGTTCAAAAGATGTGGATCTTTATTTTCAAAAAAAAAACAGAGAGACGGTCACGCCACACACACAAGGGCGCGTAAAGACCCAGTCCAAACAAACAGGATGAAACTGATCGGAAAAATGAATACCACAAAATAATCACACACCATAAACAAAAAAACAAGCCCGCACAAAAGCCGGCGGGCCTACTGGGTTTAAATAGCCCACGATCAAAACCTAAACACGAAACAGGTGCAACTAATCAGACACAACTAAATGAAACAGAAAGGGGATCGGTGGCAGCTACTAGGCCGGCGACGACGACCGCCGAGCGCTACCCAAACAGGAAGAGGCACCATCTTCGGCGGGATTCGTGACAGTCTGTTGTGCAATAATTTGGTAAAAAGCTAATTTGACATTTGCTCAGTACATTGTTGTCACTGAGGAAATGTACGAGTCTGCTGTTAATGATAATGCAGAGGACTTTCCCAAGGTTGCTGTTGACGCATATCTCACGGTGTTATTGGGGTCAAATTTGTCTCCACTTTTGAGGATTGGGGTGATCAGTCCTTGGTTCCAAATATTGGGGAAGATGTCAGGGCTAAGGATGATGTTTAAGAGTTTTAGTATGGCCAATTGGAATTTGTTGTCTGTATATTTTATCATTTCATTCACCATCAACACCACAGGTCTTTTTAGGTTGAAGGGTTTTTATTTTGTCCTGCATCTCATTCAAGGTATTTGGAGAATCCAGTGGGTTCTGGGAGTCTTTAATAGTTTATTCTAAGATTTGTATTTGATCATGTGTATGTTTTTGCTGTTTGTTCTTTGTTATAGAGCCAAAAAAGATTGGAGAAGTGGTTCACCCATACATCACCATTTTGGATAGATAATTCTTTGTGTTGTTGTTTGTTTAGTGTTTTTCAATGTTCCCAGAAGTGGTTATTCCATGGATTCTTCAATTACATTGACCTGATTTCTGACGTGCTGTTCCTTCTTTTTCCGTAGTGTGTTTCTGTATTGTTTTAGTGATTCACCATAGTGAAGGTGTAGACTCAGGTTTTCTGGGTCTCTATGTTTTTGGTTGGACAGGTTTCTCAATTTCTTTCTTAGATTTTTTGCATTCTTCATCAAACCGTTTGTCATTGTTGTTCATTTTCTTCCGTTTTCTATTCAAGATTTTTTAGATCTGATACAAAAGCTGAGAGGTCAAAAATACTGTTAAGATTTTCTACTGCCAAGTTTACACCTTCACTATTACAGTGGAACGTTTTGTCCAGGAAGTTGTCAAAAAAGGAATTTAATTTATTGTTGCCTAATTGTTTTTTGGTAGGTTTCCAAACTACATGCCTTCCATCTATAGCAGGGAGGGGGGGGGGTTGTCCAGAGGGCTATCAGGGTGGCTGACAGGGGGCGTGAGATCCTATCTCTCTCTCTCTCTCTCATTCATATGTGCCAAGAGTTTTCAGATTTGGCATAGATTTGTACTTCCATTAAGTACTCCTACAGATGAGTTGTACCCTCCAGGACAACTACAGTGCTGGTGAACAGCTCTAGCTGCATAACTGTGTCCGTGAGGGAGAGTTAGATTTGATCAATTATAGAGTTCTATCAAGTCAAGTCCAGGTGCCTGCCTGAGTTTTGCATTCCAAGGGGCAGGGTAAATAGTAAAACAAAGCAAGCTAGTCCAAGTGGGGTTAGAGGATATTCGACCCGATAATGTTTCATTTAATGTTTTTGTTATACTATCCACTATAGTGCCTAAAACCACCTTGTTGGCCCTTATACCAATGGGGTAAGTGTGGGACCTTCATTGATGGCAGAGAACACGCACAAATCCTACATTCTATTCAACATAGAAATACTATACAGCACAACCTTGTCCTTGTGTTACAACATTGTTGATAGAAAACAACAAATTTAAGTATGTTTCAATTACCCTGTTTTTCTTTTTTTGCCAGTAATGTTTTGTTCCTTCTGAGGGTTCACTGAAATATGCAGCACCAAATGGGGGTTGTTTCAACTGCTGTATAAATCACTTTCCTGACTCTTATCATGCCAGCTGCAGGCTCAAGTTCTCATAAACCCTGTAGTGTGAGGCCACTACAGGTTGGTTATGGTTCAAGGTACGTGCAGGTGACATTTCTAATCCAGTCATGTTGCTTACTGCCAGAGGGTCGTACCTGATACAGTCAGCCCAGTAGTCATCAAACTATTGGCACAATAATTGAATTGGAATTTCCATTTGTAAATGTTTGTCTCCATACAGTTTGATGCTGAAAAGTATAGAGTATTTGGGGTGTTTTATGAGGGAAATGCCATTTCTTTCTATTCAATCACCCCTCCAATTTAGTCTATTGCAATGTTTCCCAACTCTAGTCTTCAAGTACTTCCAACACAGTGGAGGTTGCTGAGGGGAGGACGGCTCATAATAATGGCTGGAACAGAGCGAATGGAATGGCATTAAACATGAAAACCATGTGTTTGATGTAATTGATACCATTCCACCTATTCTGCTCCAGCTATTACCATGAGCGCGTCCTCCTTAATTAACGTGCCACCAGCCTCCTGTACTTCAACAGCAGACTTTTATATTGTAACCCCGAACAAACGGACCTGATTCTACTCATCACAGGCTTGATGATTAGTTGACAAGTTGAACCAGGTGCTTGTTGAGGGCTATAAAGGGATAAAAATGTGTGCTGTTGAGGGTACTTGAGGACTGGAGTTGTTGAACAACGCTCTATCGCACTCAGACAAACAGCCCCAAATTATGTTTCTGAGTCCCTCACTGGTTCCCCAGGCTGCCTCCATCAGTAATGAGGACAGGGGTTTTCTGCCGAAGGAGCTGTGACCCAGTGGACACCCTGATGTCTGCCATCCCTCTCTTGAAGTTTAGTGTGCCATGTTCCTCACTCTCCACACATCATCATATCAAATTGTTTTGGTCACATACACGTGTTTAGCAGATGTTATTGCGGGTGTAGCAAAATGCTTGTAAATGTTACTGTCAGCCTACTCTCTTTTGTTCTTTATACCTCATTTATCCTTTAGGCTCTAGTCCTATTTCATTACTTTTCACAGAAGTGTCAAGGTGAGTTGGACCTTACACAAGACATGGTATAGCTGAAGTTACCTGAAGTCATTCATACTTAGTCTCTCCCCTAATTCAAATGGAAAGTTACTTGACATTTAAAGCAAAAGCCAAAAAGTCAAATGTTAAGTGTGTGTCTGTATTGTGTTGTTCTCTTATAATTGGTTGAAACGTTGTCAGCTGTGTCTCATTCGTTAATGACTTGGCAATAAAGCTTTTAATGGTTCATTGCTAATAGATTTGACATTATCTAGGCTAAAGACAGATAATGGAATGCTGTCTGAACACTTTCATAAGGACTTTATGAAAAGGGTCTTGTGTCTCTCAGACCGCTATGTGGTTGATACAGAATTCATTATTATTATTGAGATATAACAACAACACTCTCTAGACACCTTGATTGCCATCTAAAGCCAGTGAAATGCCTTGCACACACACATGGGGAAAAAATGTATGTAATATTATAAGCCTATAAAGCATTGTACATTTCCACCATAGATGGTGGACTCACTGTAGAATGGCCATTGTATTTGAGAGACTTGAAAGGCGTATTTCCCAACATTCTACCCCTTACTATTCAACATTGAGCAATCGTCAGAGTATACCTGGATATGGATACTTGCAACGACAAAGAGTGTGAGCCAAAACAACAACCAGAGCAGGTGAAAACTATAGAGTAGAAATATTAAATATTTGTACTTTTTGTGAAATGAAAAAGATAGAGAACATCAGTATGCAGTTGCAGTGGGATTTGCCTCGAGTGATGGTTCTCAACCTGTGAACACAGCAGCTGGTGGATTCCAGCACAAATAGTGTTGACTCTGATTTCAATCTGTCCAAATGTAAACACTTCCTTCAAATTGTATGCTGTGTACAGGGGCATTTCAGGTCCATAGGGAAATTAATGAATACTTGTAATAAAACCCAATGCAGAAACATCCATGGTAGTTTGTTTAGAACTATGATAGCAGAAGGACCTGAAGCAAGGATATGCATATTCTTGATACCATTTGAAAGGAATTTAAAAGGAAACACTTTGAAGTTTGTGGAAATGTTAAATTAAAGTAGGAGAATATAACACACCAATGCCTTCACGATCCAAGATGGCAGCATGTCAAGTCGTTTGTCTGTGACTAGTAGATTTTAACCTACTAATAACGTATTCACTTATGGCGGAGCAAATCCACAATTTCCTTGTTGCGTAGTGCAAACTATTTTGTTTTGCTGGTGTAAAGATGGTGGATGTCCCTCAACTCGGATACATTTTTTTTCTCTCGCTATTTGCACTTCTTTACTTGAAGTTGACCAAAGTAACCCTATTTCTGGCTGGCCTGGGTTCTATCCTCAGCTTCCCCTCCGCGGAGTGTCTCGTCCAAGCTGCTCCTCTTGCTTTGAATCTTGAGGTTTCAAAGGGTCTCTCATAACTGTGATTGGCTGTTATAGACCCCCCCTCTGCGATGCAATTTCTTCTCTGATGCACCTTATGTCTAAACATTTTTACAGAGAAATTATATTGATTGGTGATCTCCACTGGTGTTGGTTAAAGCCAGTGTCTGATGATTTTAAAATGTTTTGTAATTCTATGAATCTTACCCAGTTGACTCACCCACTCGCCCAAATCTCAAATGTACAGAGAAATCTACCCTGATTGATTTGATATTGACAAATGTTTCACATAAATATTCTGCGGTTGTTTTTGTTTTTTTTATGATTTAAGTGACCATTGTGCTGTTGTTGTTGTTAGAAATACTAAGGTTCCAAAGACAACCCCACGCTTTATTCCTAAGAGACATTTTAAGAGTTTTAACGAGCAGGCTTTCTTTCTTTCATGATTTGTTTTATTTTGACTGGAGCAAGATCGAGTTTATTCCTGGTGTGGAAACTGACTGGAAATTCTTTCATGATGTTTTTTTCCAAATAGTAAACAAACATGCCCCATTCCACAGGTTATCCACAGGGATAATCCATGGTTCTCCTCTGAGCTGTCTTGTATTATTCACGACCGTAATCTAGCCTGGGCTAAAGCAAGGAAAGCATGTTCTGAAGCTGATTGGCTTCTTTTTAGGCGAAACAAGTGTTATTTTTTTCCTCAGGAAGGCCTAGTCTGAATATTTTATGTCTGTTACCACTGATAACCTGAATGACCTAAAACGTTTTGGAAGGCTATTAAGTCTATGTCTGGTAACAGTAATGTTAATGAATTACTGTCATGTGTATTGAAAGACTGTTGCCATATATGACAAAACTGAAATGCTGAATTGTTTCAATGAGCACTTTGTATCATCTGGTAGGCTGTTTAATTCAGTGTCCTCTGTCTCTGTACAACCCTGTGTGGATGAACCAGTGAAAGGTGGTCAAACATTTAGCTTGTTGCCATTCTCAGTGCAGGTGGTACATAAAGCCCTGAAATCCTTAGATCAGAGAAAGCCTGCAGGTCCTGATCTTCTTGATCCCTGCCTATAAAATCTGACAGCTGATTTCATAGCTGAACCACTTACATCTCTGTTCAAGCTAACCCTGGAATGTAATGAAATTCCAAAGGTCTGGAAATCTGCATTTGTCCTGCCACTTTTTAAAATGGGGGAGATCCAACTCTTTTAAATAATTATAGGCAAATCTCAAAGCTGTCACCCCTGGCGAAAATACAACACCTTACAAAATACTTTTAAACTGTAAGAACTTGTCCCGATTGGTGTTTTTAAATCATTGATGAGGATTTTGAGGCTGATTCCCTGACCTATCCATGTTTTTAATTTGATGTTTTATGATTTTGTTATACTCTTGTGAATTCTGTTTTTTTTTACTAGATTATCTGTAGTTTATCATATTATCTGTCTGTAATTGTGTAATGACTTGGTACTGCCTATCTTGGCCAGGACGCTCTTAAAAAATAGATTTCAAATCTCAATGAGCCCTTCCTGGTTAAATAAAGGTTAAATGAAAAATACAGAGGATAGGCATGCTTTATTCATGCTATCTATTGGTGAATGTTTACATCATGTGTGGAATGGAATCTTTGTTTCAATGTTTGAATTGTTCTTGATTGTGATAGTGATTATTTGTCAGTGTTACACTCAAGCCATTCTTCCTTATTGCACAAGTACCATATCATTAGCCATGATCTGTTCATATGGAGGTACAGTACGTTTGGGAAGTGAAAACGGCATAGATACAATGGTTCTTAGTGGAGAGCTATGAACTAACATAAATCATTCTGACAGGCAATCTACTTCACCAGTCTAAATACTGTTTGAATGACACTTTGACAGCATCATAATTTGTATTTCTTGTGCTGAACAGAACTGGCACAGCAGAAGCAGAAAGGTTACCACAGAGGCAAACATGGCCACATTTGACAAAATGCACTGCCAAACAAGGTGAATATTCAGTCACTGCTCTCCTTTCTCCAAATCATGCTCTGTAACATATGGAAATGGTGTCGGTCAGCGTTTTGTGGCTGTTGTGGGATCACAGAACTTCACTTTATCTATCAGTCAAATGGAGGAAGAGCCTGAATGCAATTAAACACTGAAGTATTTTATGGTTGGCCAGTCAAGAAACATGCCCTGCAAGGCATCCTCTGAGAGTTGTAACAGCAGCTTTAAAAATATTGGACTTTTCAAAATGTTATTTATCCGTTATTTTTACCAGGTAAGTTGACTGAGAACACGGTCTCATTTACAGCAACGACCTGGGGAATAGTTACAGGTAAACCACAACAACCAGAATCGTGGTGTTCCCGTGTGATGGAGGAAGATCGTCACGAAATCCACCGATAGGTGGGACAACGGCAGTTGTGGAACGGGTAGGGGTTGTAATTATTTAGGGGTTGTAATTATCTAGGTGCCTTGCACTGAATGCACACCGAACAGAAGGAGACATACACCCTCACGTCCTAAGCTAAAGTGGGCCACCAGTACTTCCCACTAAGACAGCGCAGTGTTCGACCGATTCCAGGATGACCAGAGGATCAATCGATCAATCAACAAATCAATCGATCACGAACATCAGACGGAACATACTTACGTCCAACTGGACACTGGGTAGTAGTATGGCTCCGTACGTAACGCCCGTTCGATGTCCGCGTCAACCTCCCATACCACCGCTGCCACTAGGCAAGAAGCGGGAAGTATGGGAGTAGGATCCATGGGCCGCTCCTCTGTGTCATACATCCGAGACAGTGCGTCTTCCTTAGCGTTCTGGGAACCTGGTCTGTATGATAGAGTGAACACAAAACGGGTGAAAAACACAGCCCACCTTGCCTGGCGAGGATTCAATCTCCTCAACGCCCGGATGTACTCCAGAGTGAGGTGGTCAGTCAAAATGAGAAAAGGGTGTTGAGCCCCCTCAAGCCAATGCCTCCATGCTTCAGAGCCCCGACAATAGCCAACAGCTCCCGGTCCCCCACATCATAGTTTCGCTACCGCTGGGCTGAGTTTCTTCGAAAAGAACGCACAAGGGCGGAGTTTAAGTGGCGTACCTGAGCGCCGAGACAGCACAGCTCCTATCCCAGCCTCGGATGAGTCCACCTCAACTATGAACGCTAAGGAGGGATCAGGATGAGCCAACACAGGAGCCGAGGTAAACAGAGCCTTCAGTTGACAAAAAGCTCTGTTCGACCTAGCGGACCACTGCAGTCGCACCAGTCCCCCCTTTGCCAGCAGCATACCACCCTGCATACCACTGCTGGCTTGCTTCTGAAGCTAAGCAGGGTTGGTCCTGGTCAGTCCCTGGATGGGAGACGAGACGCTGAAGTGGTGTTGGAGGGCCAGTAGGAGGCACTCTTTCCTCTGGTCTAAAAAAATATCCCAATGCCCCAGGGCACTGCCCTGTGTAGGGTGCTGTCTTTCGGATGGGACGTTAAACGGGTGTCCTGACTTTCTGAGGTCATTAAAGATCCCATGGCACTCGTAAGAGTAGGGGTGTTAACCCCGGTGTCCTGGCTAAATTCCCAATCTGGCCCTCAAACCATCACGGTCACCTAAAAATCCCCAGTTTACAATTGGCTCATTCATCCCCCCTCCTCTCTCTTGTAACTGTTCCCCAGGTCGTTGCTGCAAATGAGAACGTGTTCTCAGTCAACTTACCTGGTAAAATAACGGATAAATAAATAAATAATAAATCAAAATTCAGCAAAGAGGTAATGGGAGCCGCTACCCGACCAAAGCCCCGGATAAACCTCTGGTAGTAGTTGGCAAACCCTAAGAACCACTGCACCTCCTTTACCGTGGTTGGAGTCGGCCAATTACGCACGGCTGAAATGCAGTCATTCTCCATCTCCACCCCTGACTCAGACAAGCAGTACCCTAGGAAGGAGAACAGATATTTCTCAGCCTTAACATACAGGTCATGCTTCAACAGTCGACCAAGCACCTTGCGCACCAGAGACACATGCTCGGCGCGTGTAGTGGAGTATATTAGAATGCCTTCTATATACACCACTACACCCTGCCCGTGCAGGTATCTGAAAATCTACAAATGATTGGAAGACAGATGGAGCATTCACCAACCCGCACAGCATGACGAGGTACTCATAGTGCTCAGAGGTGGTACTAAATGCAGTCTTCCACTCATCCCCCTCCCGGATACGCACCAGGTTGTAAGCACTCCTGAGATCCAATTTGGTGAAGAAGCGTGCCCCATGCAATGACTCGGTCATACTGGCTATGAGAGGCAGAGGGTAACTATACTTCACTGTAATATGATTTAAACCTCTATAGTCAATGCACGGGCGTAAACCACCCTCCCTCTTCACAAAAAAGAAACTCGAAGAGACTGTTGAAATGGAAGACCGAATGTATCCCTGTCCCAGAGGTTCAGTGATATCGGCATATTCAGGGGGGATGTGCATGGTGGAGACCTGGTTTGGACTCTCCACCGTAGTTGCACCTATGGAAACACCTATACACCTCCCTGAACACTGATGTGACAATCCCTTGAGAGCCCTCTGTTGCCACAAAATTGTGGGGTCATGATGGGCCAACCAGGGAAATCCCAACACCACAGGAAACGCAGGAGAATCGATCAGGAATAGACTAATCCTTTCCTCATGACCCCCCTGCGTTATCATACATAGTGGAGCCGTGACCTCCCTAATCAGACCCGACCCTAAAGGACAACTATCTAAGGAATGTACAGGGAAAGGCACATCTTCAGGAACAATAGGGATCCCTAATCTAAGTGCAAATGAACGGGCAATAAAGTTCCCATCTGCGCCTGAATCTACTAGCACCTTATGCTGGGAATGCTGGAAAATTCTATAGATATAAACATGTGCGCAACAGGAGGCTCTGGGTGAGTTGGGTGCATACTCACCTGGGTTGATCCACCAGTGCCCTGCCTGCTGTCTCGACATCCTGGGAAACCACTCCAGCACCGACCAGCAGTGTGTCCTCTGCGGCCACAGGAGACAGCCCCCTCTCCGGTCACCCTTAGAGCAGCACCTCCAAGCTCCATAGGTGTATCTACAGAAGTGTTGTGGGATGGAATGGACGGACCCCGATCCGGACGTCCGCGGGTAGCCAACAGGTTATCCAGCAGGATGGATAAATCCACCAGCTGGTCGAGGGTAAGGGTGGTATCCCTGCAGGCCAACTCCCGACGAACATCCTCACGTAGACTACATCTGTAATGGTCGATCAGGGCCCTCTCATTCCATCCCGTTGCTGGCAGCCAGGGTTCTGAAGTCCAGTGAGAATTCCTGTGTGCTCCTCATCCCCTGTCTGAGATGGAACAAGCGTTACCCCGTCGCTCTCCCTCAGGTGGATGATCGAAGACCGCTCGAAAGCGGCGGGTGAAATCCTCATAGCGGACCGACGCTGCATCGATACTTCCCCATTCAGCGTTGGCCCACTCAAGCGCCTTCCCAGACAGACAGGAGATGAGGGCGGACACGCTCTCGTATCCCGAGGGAGCCGGGTGGACGGTCGCCAGGTAGAGCTCCAACTGGGCAGCTGTCCCATCATATGCTCTCGGGAGCGAGAGCCGAATCCCACTGGGTCCAGATGACGGAGGGGTGGACAGTGGTGTGGGCTGTGGTGTTGGTTGGAGAGAAGTTGATGAGGTTATAGGAAAAACCCCTCTTTCCCATCGCTCCATGTTGAGCAGCAATCGATCCATGGCTGTGCCAAGATGTTGAAGCATTGTCGCGTGCTGCTGGACTTGTTCCTCCACTGGTACTGGAGGACTGGGTGCACCTGCTGACTCCATAAGGAGTGCGTGATTCTGTCAGCGTCAGTGGTGTATAGGCGAGGACGGAGTCAAGCGCAGGAAACAGAACTGAGTAAAAATAACGTACTTTACACGAGGAAATGAAACAGTACAATAAATCCAACACGCAAGACTAACACATAACAGGAACAATCACGCACAACACATACTGGGAACCAGAGGGTTAAATAGGGAAATAAAAATAACTTAATGGGAACCAGGTGTGTACACTCAAGACATAACAAATGGAAAACAGAAACATGGATCGGTGGCAGCTAGAAAGCCGGTGACGACGAGCGCTGAACGCCGCCTGAACAAGGAGAGGCACCAACTTTGGCGGAAGTTGTGACAACAGGGGATAGGGGGGGGGATGAATGAGTCAAATGGTTTAACTATAAGTGATTTACAGGAAAAAATCTAATGGTTACATAAATCAGACAATAATGTGTCGTACCTTTATTAGTTCAAGGCCCAGCTTTTTGTGTCTTGTACAACTAAGAGCATGCGGATATATCATGTAACATACATAACAAAGGGAGTATCCTGGGGTAAAATGAATGTCAAGGTTTGGTATCACAGAAATTCTCACTTGAACCACCTAGTTGTATTCAAAACCTCTGCATATTGTGTATGGTTTATCAGAAATCAAGGTATTCCATCTCGTCCAAATCCTGACAAAATCCTGACCTCCAGCTGCAAATAATGACTTGTCATCCTGCATTATGAATGGGCCATTGGAGCCATTCAGGGATTAGATGTGGTTCTAAGGTTACAATCTGTGAGGCAGGATCAGAGGGGATGACAGATTGCTTGAGGTAGGAGGTTGACTGTAGGCTATCTGCTGCTACACACACACAGAGGCCCCAACCTCTTTCCACTCTCCACAAGGGGCCAGATGTGGTGTGGTTGGAGATATCAAAGACTGTACACAGACAGCTCTCGCACAAACATATGAAATCCTGCCCACTGTGTTCACATGGACATAGAGAATTAGCATGGGCTGTTATCACAACTGAAACAAAACTGTCAGCTTATGGCCTCCAGTGTGGCACAGAGGTTTAAGGCACTGCATAGCAGTGCTAAAAGCTTCACTACAGACCCAGGTTTGATCCCGGGCTGTATCACAACTGGCCGTGATCTGGAGTCCCATAGGGCGGCGTAGAATTGGCCCAGTGACGTCCGGGTTAGTGGAGGGTTTGGCCAGGGTGGTTTTACTTGGCTAATTGCGCTCTAGCGACTCCTTGGTGTGGCCGGGCCCCTGTAGGCTGACCTCGGTCGTCAGGTGAACAGTGTATCCTCCGACACATTGGTGTCGGAGCGGGCGGGTGTTTAAGAAGTGCGGATTGGCAGGTCATGTTTCGGAGGACGCATGGCTCGACCTTTACCTCCCAAACAATTATTTATAAAAACTGTCAGCTTATAGAACTTGTCAGCCACATCCAGTTGGACCTTGAATGTAGCCAACCTGACCAACCTGAATGTACAGACATGTCTTGGAAGTGTTAATTTACAGGTGGCAGAACACCTTCTATTAAAGTACTTACTGCACTGTAAAAATTTGAAGTTGACAGACCGGGAACGGCGAGAGCATTAGCTAATATATTCATCATTCTCCACCTATTTAGCCTTTCTCTGTTAATCATTAAAAGCTCCTGATGGGGTTTTATTTTAGGGGACCAGAACCACCTTTTTGAAATGTAGGCCAGTGTACAGAGCCCAACGCAATAGGTCCTGTCCTAAATCTCTGAGCTAGTGTAGAGGGAGTGTGAAGTGACGAGCTGTTGAATAATTCATTATGTGAGCATAGGAAGTGAAACACATCATTAGGGTGACAGTCACAGTAATAGCACAATATAGGTTGTCTTTGTGCCCAAGTGGTCAAAACTCACCAACAGACAGAAGCTAGAGTACTCCTTCAAATGCAACCGTTGAATTACATTGACAATATCTCTTTCTGTGTATCGTGCTCATCTCGTCGTCTGCGACGGGATGAAAAGTGGTTCTGCCAGAGATGACTGTCCTCCATTGCAGATGCAATCTCCTCCTCCAGTCCGATGTCAACCCTGGTCCACATACCTGATCTCTGATCCCCCTTAGGTGCACACAAACGTTAAGGCTTCACCTGGCAACTCCTCATCATAGATAAGAGGTGATGAAATCACTACTGATGTTCTTCATACCTATAGGTTGACCCATGTAGAAAACAAATTCCACCATAGCCTAGATCTGTCCCTTTTTTTATTAAGCGAATTCTTATCATCTCAGCTAAACAGATTTACTTGACAGCCAACCTGCTTCACTTGCTGTGATAACATTCAAATTAATAACTGACTGAAATAGGTTGTTGGGTCATCCCTTTCAACTAATCTGAAAACACCTAGGACCTTTACACACACCTTTAGGTGCTCATGTATTTATTCATGGGATATCCAGCAGGAGAGGGTGGAGGCTGTAAACCAATAGTGGTTGGACGAAAACTAGCCCAAAACCAGGAATGTGAACCTGATAAATAAGTAATGGCCTCCAGGTCCATTAGGAAATTGCCCAAATGTTTACTTGCACCTTGGGGATGTTTTCAAAGTTTGATGAGGCAGGTGAGGAACTAGCCTGGCATGCCATAGACGTCGGAAGGTCTTGAGGATTGATAGAGATGTCAAAGGAGAGTGTTGGGTGTCTTTTGACCCAACTCATGTGCAACTGACAAGATAGGACGCAGATTGAGAGTGAGAGTGAGAGTGAGAGTGAGAGCGAGAGCGAGAGAGTGAGAGAGAGAGAGCGAGAGAGAGAGATGGAAAGACGGTTCTCCTTCCATCTGCAGATCTAGGGGCCTTTGAAATTGTAAAATTGAGAACCTCAATGGTACAGTAGGATGCTGAAGGCCATTTCCATACCTCAGACATCAGCTGTCTACCCCAGAATAGAATAGTAAACAAGCCACAACGCAGGGCACCTGACAACTAGGACAGCCAGGTGAAGCTTTACTGCTTTCCAGCTGAATTTTCCAACTGAATGTGAACTATTGATAAAAAATTCTCAAATGCAGCAGAGAAGCTAATTATTACTGTAACATCATGGGGAATTATGTTCTACTTACGACTTAAAGCAGTCTATACAGCAAATACACATATTGTTGTTTTCACATGAATATATCAACTTAAGTGGGTCAATTACTCTGAATCCAAAATACTGAAGCTTTTGCTTTTAAATCACCATTATCCCAAACTGAAAGACCAAACAATGGTTACTGTAATGTAGTATCCAACTGTACAACGAAATACAAGGAGTCTCCCTATCATAGTGATAAACGAACTGTCAGGGACAAAACACAAAGAGACAAAGGGCTTTGATGATGAGTAATAGTTTAAGGGGCCACTTACATGTATCTGTGTGTGCATACTCTATATGCACAAGTATGTGTGCACTGTACGTGAATCACTTTTCTCAATCCAACCCTACCATGTAAAAGCACAAGGCTTACTGTGCTGCCACGGTGATGAATGAAAGTTGAGGGGGCTCGTGAGGCTGTCAGTGGGGTTGTTTCCTTACAAGAGCTCATATTTGACCTTAGAGAGTGCAGTGCATCCCATATTCCAACTAGTTTAGCTAGATAAATGTGTTACAAGACTGTTTTGCTAGCACAGACTGGAATATGTTCTGGGATTTATCCAATGGCATTGAGGAGTATACCACCTCAGTCACCGGCTTCATCAAAAAGTGCATTGACGACGTCCTCCCCACAGTGACCGTACTTACATATCCAAACCAGAAGCCATGGATTACAGGCAATATCTCCACCGAGCTAAAGGCTAGAGCTGACCCTTTCAAGAAGCAGGACACTAATCTGGACGCTTATAAGAAATACCGCTATGCCCTCAGGCGAACCATTAAACAGGCAAAGGGTTAATACAGGACTAAGATTGACTCCTACTACACTGGCTCTGATGCTCAATGCTTGCGAATTATTATGGACTACAAAGGGAAACCCAGCCGAGAGCTGCCCAGTGACACGAGCCACCAGACGGACTAAATGCCTTTTCTGCTCGCTTCGAGGCATGCATGAGAGCACCAGCTGTTCCCGATGACTGTGTGATCACGCTCTCTGTAGCCGATGTGAGCATGATCTTTAAACAGGTCAACATTCACAAGGCCATGGGGCCAGATCGATTACCAGTACATGTACTCAGAGCATGCACCTGGTAATCCCCCACACAGGACAGGTAACATGTTGTATTCAGCACATTTGACAAATAACATTTGATTTGCTTTGAAATCACAGGTACTGATAATGTACGTATGTGGTGGAGCTTTAGTATCTGTGCAACACACATCTAACCATTTCACAAAGCTCTGTAATTTATTCCCAACATGTATTGTGTGAAAGGGTCAGAAATCTTTGTTGCTCTAACTCACCTCAACAAAATATAGCAATATGAGGGACTATACAAACCTTTGGTGTTCTAATGTCCACATTAAATCGACCTCTGGGCTTATGTCTTGTACCCATTCTTCAATCCATTTAAAAATGTTGAGAGAGAATATGACAATAAAACATGAATTGTGGCTTAATCTGGAGCAACAGTCCCCCTAATGGAGCAACACATATTTCTTGTGGCATTGTGCAACGGCATCAACCCCCCATGGGCTGATTTATCCCTCTAATACATCAACGACAGGCACTATAACACATTTGTGTTCACGAGAGCTGTGTGTGTGTGTGTGCGCGCAAGCACAAACAAACTTTTTTTAATGGAGGACCAGAATGCATGATTGATTATATGATCAGATTATGCAAGTTGTCCCCAAGACGTACCTCCATCTGGTACAGACAACCACAGAGAACGCAAGGATAGAGTCTCACGTGATTTCCAGTAAGTCCTGGACGTTGAGTTTCGCACAATTGGCCTAGCGTCGTCCGGGTTAGGGAGGGATTGGTCGGTAGGGATCTCCTTGTCTCATCGCGCACCAGCGACTCCTGTGGCGGGCCGGGCGTAGTGCGCGCTAGCCAAGGTTGCCAGGTGCACGGTGTAGCCTCCGACACATTGGTGCGGCTGGCTTCCGGGTTGGATGCGCGCTGTATTAAGAAGCAGTACGGCTGGTTGGGTTGTGTATCGGAGGACGCATGACATTCAGCCTTCGTCTCTCCTGAGCCCGTACAGGAGTTGTAGCAATGAGACAAGATAGTAGCTACTACAACAATTGGATACCACAAAATTGGGGAGAAAAAAGGGGTAAAATTTAAAAAAAAAATAACATTCACAAGGCCACGGGGCCAGACAGATTACCAGGACGTGTACTCAGAGCATGTGCCTGGTAATCCCCCCCACAGGAATGCTTCCCAAAGTTGTATCAAGTTGGCTATAAGTCCTTTGGGTGGTGGACCATTCTTGATAGATAGCCTCAGTGAATCTCATTAGGACTAGGTGCAAAACAGGAGAAATGTTTTGATGATGATGACGAAGAGTAAAGGAATGACTTTGCCTTCATGACTCGCCATTGAGTGACTATACCTGTGTGTTGTAGCTAGCTAACGTGAGATGTATAATATTCTGCATGAGTTGAGTTGTGTTGTGACAAGATAGGGTTGGCATACAGAGACAGCCCTATTTTGTAAAAGACCAAGGGTGGTTTGCACCAACATGGTTGAAATTAATCTAGGATTAGAGCTATTCTAGGTTTTGTAAATCTAGGTTCAAATTAATCAGAGATGTGTTGCACCACTTAATTTGAAATCTGGATGAGTAAACGAATGGTTTTAAACTATGATTAGTGACATGTTACACCAATATATGAGGTATTTTGTGAGTTGAAACGAAGTATCAAGCCTACTTGACAAATGAGGCCACAAAGTTGCTGTTATAAAATAATAACAAAAGTAACGTTAGAACTACTGCAACTCCATTGTGAAAGGTTCTCAAGGGATGGCTGATTTTAAATAAAATCTGTTACTTGCTACTGTAGCTAGCTAGTTTATAAACCAAGCTAGCTAGCATACAATATTATTTATTATTGTCATTACTTAACATTATTTAGCAATTTTTTAATTGTCATCTTGCCACCTGATCATGCATGTCAAAGAGGTTCACATTTCTCAGATTATGAAAAAATTATTGTCGGAGCTGATGGAGGAACTTAGTAACGTATTGGGGATAAAAATACAGACAACACGACTGTCAAAAAGAAGGAAGACACTGGGCCATTTTATGTAACAAATTGACGCGGATTAAAGAGAAGAGGGAACCAAATTGTATGAAAGCGTGCTGGAAAAAATGTAAAAGCAAAAGCCAAAAAGGATGTGGCAGAGGAGAGGCGGGGGCTATTTCAGACCGGAGCCGGAGCGGGGCCTCCATCCAAGGGAATTGATCCTGTCACCCAGAAGATATACAAGATGATTCCCCAGCAGTTTGTCCCTCTCCATAGCCACTATGATGACGACGGACAACTTGACCCTACAATATCTAGTAAGCATAAATCACTGGGAAATATCAATGCCTATAATGCACGTTAAAATGAACGCTAATACTATTTCACTACAATACTACCGTTATCAGGCTCGTTACAGCATGTTGCATGACATCATCATTCCTACCAAGGCTGGACATATCATAAACCCCAATTCAATTGTTGTACAAATTTGGCACGTAAATAGCCTACTAATAATGAGTTAATTATCATAAACTCAACAGGATTCAACCTGTCTCTAATTATTCTCTGAAGAACTCTGTTGTTTTGGTCTCTCCACAGTAGATATGCTGCCATTATATCAGTTAAACCACCTCAAGTCGTAGTTTAAAATGAATATTCAATCTTAAATTAATATTTTTTTTTAATTCATTGAGCAACAGGCTTAAAATTAATATAGGTTTAAAGGGAAAACTAAACTTAGATTAGAGGAAGGATTTAATTTAACTAGGATTCATTTAAAACTAGGTTTAAAATTGGGTTCAACAAGATTAATAGATAAACCTTGATTTAACCCAGTTTAAAAGTTAATCCATTTTGGTGCAACCCACCCCCAAGTCCTTATTAAGGCAAGAACAGCTAAAATAAGCAAAGAGAAACGACAGCCATCATTTCTTTATGACATGAAGGTCAATCACTCCAGAAAATGTCAAGAACTTTCAAAGTTTCTTCAAGTGCAGTTGCAAACCCCTCAAGGCTATGATGAAACTGGCTCTCATGAGGACCGCCACAGGAAACGAAGACCCAGAATTACCTCTGCTACAGAAGATATTAGAGTTACCATCCTCAGCAATTGCAGCCCAAATAAATGCTTCACAGAGTTCAAGTAACAGACTCATCTCAACATCAACTGTTCAGAGGAGACTGCGTGAATCAGGCCTTCATGGTCAAACTGCTGCAAAGACACCACTACCAAAGGACACCAATATGAAGAAGAGACTTGCTTGGGCAAAAAAAGACGAGCAATGGACATTAGACTGATCAAATGAACCATTATATTTCTGTTAAAAATGTGCCTAATATGTTTATTAAATAACTTTTCATGTTCAAAATGATGCACTCTCCTCGAACAATAGCATGCTATTATTTCACTGTAATAGCTACTGTAAATTGAACAGTGCAGTTAGATTAACAAGAATTTAAGCCTTCTGCCAATATCAGATATGTCTATTTCCTGGGAAATGTTCTTGCTACTTACAACCTCATGCTAATCGCATTGACCTACATTAGCTCAACCGTCCCGTGGAAGGGACACAGATCCCGAAGAAGCTTTAAAAGGTCTTTTTGACCTAGACGTGGCGCTCCAGTACCGCTTGACATGCGGTAGCAGAGAGAACAGTCTATGACTAGGGTGGCTGGTTTGTGGTGGCAAATAGACAGCTACAAAAAATATAGATGAAAACTCTCTTGGTAAATAGTGTGGTCTACAGCTTATCATGAGATACTCTACCTCAGGCGAGCAAAACCTTAAGACTTCCTTAATATTAGATTATGTTCACCAGTTGTTAATTACAAATAGACACAGACTGACACCCATTGTCTTACCGGAGGCAGCTGTTCTATCTTGCCGTTGGACCGAAAACCCCACTAGCTGTATGTTATCCATGTTGTCGTTAAGCCACGACTCTGTGAAACATAAGATATTACAGTTTTTAATGTCCTGTTGGTATGATATCCTTAATCGGAGCTCATCCATTTTTTTTATCCAATGATTGCACGTTGGCTAATAGAACTGATGGTAGAGGGGGTTTACTCACTCGCCTACAAATTCTCAGAAGGCAGCCCGATCTCCGCCCCCTTTTTCTCTTCACGCAAATTATGGGGATTTGAGACTGTTCCCGAAAAGCAGTATATCCTTCACGTCGGACTCGTTAAAAAAAATCTTTGTCCAGTTTGAGGTGAATAATTGCTGTTCTGATGTCCAGAAGTTATTTTGGTCATAAGTGACCGTAGAAACAACATTATTTACAAAATAAGTTTAAAAAAAAGTTACAAACAACGTGAAAAAAGAACAAAATAGGACAGTTTGTTAGGAGCACGTTAAATGGCAACGATCTCCTTATTACATAAAACGTTTGATGTGAAATTCCATTATAAACATGTTCAAGAGCTAGCAATATCTATACCACAATGCAGTTGTGAGCATACTAGGCATTCTATATTATACTATAACAGCAGTCTATCTGAATATGGATGTTGTGTGGGCTGAATGTTCCAGGCAGGGTCCTGAATGTTCTTCAGCTGGTGAACCTTGTCCTGTGTTTGGCAATGGCAGCTGGTCTGGCAGAACTTCATGAGCTCCATGACCTTGGACATACACTGAGTGCCCTCAGAACATCCTCAATTTGTTGTGGGCATGGACTTATTAAGGTGTCGAAAGCGTTCCACAAGGATGCTGGCCCATGTTGACTCCAATGATTCCCACAGTTGTGCCAAGTTGGCTGGATGTCCTTTGGGTGGTGGACCATTCGTGATACACACCGGAAGCTGTTGAGGGGGAAGAACCCAGCAGTGTTGCAGTTCTTGACACACTCAAACCAGTGTGCCTTGCACCTTCTCCCATACCCCTTTCAAAGGCACTTAAATATTTTGTCTTGCCCACTCACCCTCTGAATGACACACATACACAATCCATGTCTCAGTTGTCTCGAGGCTTAAACATCCTTCTTTACCCTCTCCTCCCATTCATCTACATTGATTGAAGTGGATGTAACAAGTGACATCAATAAGGGATCTTAGCTTTCATCTGGATTCACCTGGTCAGTCTATGTCATGGAAACTCAATATTAGGAAGGTGTTCCTCATGTTTTGTACACTCAGTGAATATTATACTGTATATATTTCCAAACATATTTTTATATACTTTTCATTACTTGTGTATTTTTTTAAATAATTGTGTATTGTATTGTTGAGGAGAGCTTGCAAGTAACATTTCACTGTACTGTTTACACCCTGTATCGTGTGCACGTGACCAATAAACTATCATTTGAGTTATTGTTTTGGGGAAACCATAACCTCTGAAGCTGATGGAGAGTTAGATGTACTTGTCATTTGGGTCCTTACTACTCATGCTTGGTGCCTTTAAATCTTCCATCTGTCCCTATAGCGCACATTTCTTAGAACCAGAAGTCTGTTGGATTAGTTGTGGCCCCCTGAGTGATTAAGATTCTGCAACCACTGTGTTCAGCTTTATTGATGTTCTAATAAAGAAAAGGATTCTCTCCGAGATCTCACTGAGAATGGAATTGGATTTCTCTACCAAACACCTTTTCACTTTTACACAACATACTTTTAAAAAATGTTTTAGTTCCGTCATTTTGTGCAGATTAATCTAGGTCTGAAAATACCCCATTGCAAGATATGACAATTTCAACCATCAGCAGTTTCATCAAAACCCCATATCCATTTCAATGTCTTTCTATGAACTATACTATATATTTTGAAACCCAAAGTCAGAATCATTCTATCCAACATGTACAGATCACATGAGTGGAAACAAGATCTGAGAATATGCTTCTGAGGATGTAGAACTCTTGTATGCTTTCTTTCTGACAGGAACAACTTTATTGACAACAGGAACTTTCAAACACTGGTACTTTTTAATACTGGTGAATCAATGCCTAGGCAGAGCGCTGAAATACTTTATACATGTCAGTACTAGGCAGAGTAGGCAGTGCATCAGTAGTGAAGGAGACACATTCATATCACATGAAGTACCCCTCTATAATTGTCACTGTTCCCCCTAATGGAAACAGTGGTGTAATAAAATATGACTCAGTAACTGACAGTTAAACCCAACTGAATCAGAAGAACACTCATCCCTGTCTTGTTCTCTTGTGTATAGCTCACACTATATGGTCAATCGCTTTGTCTTATTTTAAAAGAAGCTTGTAAAAGCTTATCTAAACTAACATTTTTCCCACGTTATTTTTGCAGGTTGTTTTTCAGGAGCTGCTTACAGGCGTAAAGTTTCAATTTGCTTTCCTCAGAGCTTCAATTCAAACCCACTCAAATACTTCACAGCATAACAATCAAAGTGGTTTGCTAATGAACGTGCATATTTGAAGACAAAGATAGATCCCTTAAGTAACACTCACACAGCAGGACAAAGAGAAATGCAGATGTAGAAGCACGGTGGCTAGGAAAAACTCCCTAGAAATGCATGAACCTAGGAAGAAACCTAGAGAGGAACCAGGCTCTGAGGGGTGGCCTGTTCTCTTCTGGCTGTGCCGGGTGGAGATTATAACAGTACATGGTCAAAACGTTCATAGATGACCAGCAGGGTCAAATAATTATAATCACATTGGTTGTAGAGGGTGCAACAGATCAGCACCTCAGGAGTAAATGTCAGTTGACTTTTCATAGCCAATCTTTCAGAGTTAGAGACAGCAGGTACTTAGTATTTGGTAGCATTGCCTTTAAATGGTTTAACTTGGGTCAAACGTTTCGGGTAGCCTTCCACAAGCTTCCCACAATAAGTTGGGTGGATTTAGGCCCATTCCTCCTGACAGAGCTGCTGTAACTAAGTCACGTTTGTAGGCCCTCTTACTCGCACACACTTTTTCAGTTCTGCCCACACATTTCCTATAGGATTTGAGGTCAGGGCTTTGTGATGGCCACTCCAATAACTTGACTTTGTTGTCCTTAAGCCATTTTGCCACAACTTTGGAAGTATGCTTGGGGTCATTGTCCATTTGGAAGACACATTTGCAGATTATTATTATTATTATTGGCAGACTCGACAGCCTTGGTTTCTCAAATGATTGCCTTGCCTGGTTTACCAACTACTTCTCTGATAGAGTTCAGTGTGTCAAATCGGAGGGCCTGTTGTCTGGACCTCTGACAGTCTCTATGGGTGTGCCACAGGGTTCAATTCTCGGGCTGACTCTCTTTTCTGTATACATCAATGATGTTGCTCTTGCTGCTGGTGATTCTATGATCCACCTCTACGCAGACGACACCATTCTGTATACTTCTGGCCCCTCCTTGGACACTGTGTTAACTAACCTCCAGACGAGCTTCAATGCCATACAACTCTCCTTCCGTGGCCTCCAACTGCTCTTAAACACAAGTAAAACTAAATGCATGCTTTTCAATCGATCGCTGCCCGCACCTGCTCGCCCGTTCAGCATCACTACTCTGGACGGCTCTGACTTAGAATACGTGGACAACTACAAATACCTGGGTGTCTGGTTAGACTGTAAACTCTCCTTACAGACTCACATTAAGCATCTCCAATCCAAAATGAAATCTATAATCGGCTTCCTATATCGCAACAAAGCATCCTTCACTCATGCTGCCAAACATATCCTCGTAAAACTGACCATCCTACCGATCCTCGACTTCGGTGATGTCATCTATAAAATAGCCTCCAACACTCTACTCAACAAACTGGATGCAGTCTATCACAGTGCCATCCGTTTTGTCACCAAGGCCCCATACACTACCCACCATTGCGACCTGTACGCTCTCATTGGTTGGCCCTCGCTTCATACTGTCGCCAAACCCACTGGCTACAGGTTATCTACAAGTCTCTGCTAGGTAAAGCCCCGCCTTATCTCAGCTCACTGGTCACCATAGCAGCACCCACTCGTAGCACGCGCTCCAGCAGGCATATCTCACTGGTCACCCCCAAAGCCAATTCCTCCTTTGATCGTCTTTCCTTCCAGTTCTCTGCTGCCCATGACTGGAACGAATTGCAAAAATCTCTGAAGCTGGAGACTCACATCTCCCTCACTAGCTTTAAGCACCAGCTGTCAGAGCAGTTTACAGATCACTGCACCTGGTACTTAGCCTATCTGTAAACAGCCCATCTACCTATCTCATCCCCATACTGGTATTTATTTATTTATTTTGCTCCTTTGCACCCCAGTATCTCTACCTGCACATTCATCTTCTGCCGATCTACCATTCCAGTGTTTAATTGCTATATTGTAATTACTTCGCCACCATGGCCTATTTATTTCCTTAACTTGCCTCATTTGCACTCACTGCATGTAGACTTTTTGTTTTCTTTTGTTCTACTGTATTATTGACTGTATGTTTTGTTTATTCCATATGTAACTCTGTGTTGTTGTATGTATCGAATTGCTACGCTTTATCTTGGCCAGGTCGCAGTTGCAAATGAGAACTTGTTCTGAACTAGCCTATCTGGTTAAATAAAGGTGAAATAAAATAAAATAAAAAATAAATAAATTTGCGACCAAGCTTTAACTTCCTGACTGATGTCTTGAGATGTTGTTTCAATATATCCACATACTTTTCTTTCCTCATGATGCCATCTATTTTGTGAAGTGCAACAGTCCCTCCTGCAGCAAAGCACCCCCACAACATGATTCTGCCACCCCTGTGCTTCACAGTTGGGATGGTGTTCTTCAGCTTGCAAGCCTCCCCCTTTTTCCTCCAAACATAACGATGGTCATTATGGGCAAACAGTTCTGTTTTTGTTTCATCAGACCAGAGGAAATTTCTCCAAAAAGTACAAACTTTGTCCCCATGTGCAGTTGCAAAACGTTGTCTGGCTATTTATGGCAGTTTTGGAGCAGTGGCTTCTTCCTTGCCGAGCGGCATTTCAGGTTATGTCGATATAGGACTTGTTTTTACTGTGGATATAGATACGTTTGTACCTGTTTCCTCCAGCATCTTCACAAGGTCCTTTGCTGTTGTTCTGGGATTGATTTGCACTTTTCGCACCAAAATATTTCCATCTCTAGGAGACAGAATGTGTCTCCTTCCTGAGCGGTATGATGGCTGCATGGTTTTTATACTTGTGTACTATTGTTTGTACAGATGAATGTGGTACCTTCAGGCATTTGGAAATTGCTCCCAAGGATGAACCAGACATGTGGAGGTCTACAATTGTGGAGGTCTTGGCTGATTTCTTTTGATTTTCCCATGATGTCAAGCAAAGAGGCACTGAGTTTGAAGGTAGGCCTTTAAATACATCCACAGTTACACCTCTAATTGACTCAAATGATATCAATTAGCCTATCAGAAGCTTCTAAAGCCATGACATCATTTTCTGGACTTTTCCAAGCTGTTTAAAGGCACAGTCAACTTAATGTATGTAAACTTCTGACCCACTGGAATTGTAATACAGTGAATTAGAAGTGAAATAATCTGTCTGTAAACAATTGTTGGAAAAATGACTTGTGTCATGCACAAAGTAGATGTCCTAACCGACTTGCCAAAACTATAGTTTGATAACAAGAAATTTGTGGAGTGGTTGAAAAACGAGTTTTAATGACTCTAACCTAAGTGTATGTAAACTTCTGACTTCAACTGTATGTACGGCAGGACCAAATCGAAAGGATAGGTAGGAGCAAGCCCATGTAATACTTTGTAGGTTAGCAGTAAAACCTTGAAATCAGCCCTAGCCTTAACAGGAAGCCAGTGTAGAGATGCTAGCACTGGAGTAATATGATCAAATTTTTGGGTTCTAGTCAAGATTCTAGCAGCCGTATTTAGCACTAACGGAAGTTTATTTAGTGCTTTATCCAGGTAGCCGGAAAGTAGAACATTGCAGTCGTCTTATCTAGAAGTGACAAAAGCATGGATTAGCTTTTCTGCATCATTTCTGGACAAAAATAAAATCTGATTTTTGCAATGTTACGAAGAAAGCTGTCCTTGAAATATTATTGATATGTTAGTCAAAAGAGAGATCAGGGTCCAGAGTAATGCTGAGGGCTTTCACATTTTTTTTGAGACAACTGTACAACCATCAAGATTAATTGTCAGATCCAACAGAAGATATCTTTGTTTCTTGGGACCTAAAACTATATCCTATTTATGTTAGCTCTTTACCTTGTTATTTCATCTTGCCAATCTAAAACTTTGCCTGGTTATATGTCTTAGCTATGGTGCTTCTAAAACTGGAGCCTCTTATCTGGTCAAAAGTGTAACCCCAGGTTACACTGACATTAGACCTCCTATAGCTGTCAATCTGTTTCCTGACTTTTCTCCATCATCACCACCACAGTGTCAAGGTGCTGGTTGCTGTCCAAGGTGCTGATCTGTAATTGGTGGATTGGTAGGGTGACTATTGCACAACCTAGCCTGGAACTTTCTGATTAACTTCTTTCTTCCTCTTTCTTCCAATACTCTTATAGTTTACAAGATTAATTCAATGTACATTTACACTGAACAAAAATATAAACGCAACAATTTCAAGATTTCACTGAGTTACAGTTCATATAAGGACATCAGTCAACTTAAATACATTCATTAGGCCCTAATCTATGGGTTTCACATGATTGGGAATACAAATATGCACCTGTTGGTCTCAGATACCATAAAAAAAAGGTAGGGCTGTGGATCAGCAAACCAGTCAGTATCTGTTGTGGCCACCATTTGCTTCATGCAGTGCAACACATCTCCTTTGCATAGAGTTGATCAGGCTGTTGATTGTTGTCTATGGAATGTTGTCCCACTCCTCTTCAATGGCTGTGCGTTGTTGCTGGATATTGGCGGGAACTGGAACATGCTATTGTACACGTCGATCCAGAGCATCCCAAATTTGCTCATGGCGGCGGAAGAATGACACGACAATGGGTCTCAGGATCTCGTCATGGTATCTCTGTGCATTCACATGGCAATTGATAAAATGCAATTGTGTTCATTGTCTGTAGCTTATACCTGCCCATACCATAACCCCACCACCACCATGGGCACTATGTTGACATCAGCAAACTGCCGCTCGCCCACACATCACCATACACGCTGTCTGCCATCTGTCCGGCACAGTTGCAACTGGAATTCATAAGTGAAGAGCACACTTCTCCAGCGGGCCAATGGCCAACTGAAGTTGGTTATGACTCTGAACTGCAGTCAGGCCAAAACCCTGGTGAGGATGACAAGCATGTAGATGATCTTCCCTGAGAGGGTTTCTGACAGTTTGTGCAGAAATTATTTGGTTGTGCAAACCGAGTTTCATCAGCTGTTTGGGTGGCTGGCCTCAGATGATCCCCACAGGTAAATAAGCTGGATGTGGAGGTCCTGGGCTGGCATGGTTACACAGGGTCTGCAGTTGTGAGGCCAGTTGGACATACTGACAAATTCTCTCAAACAAACTTGGAGACAGCTTGTGGTAGAGAAATTAAAATGTATTCTCTGGCAACAGCCCTGGAGGACATTCACTATGCCAAATGCACGCTCCCTCAAAACTTGAGACATCGGTGGCATTGTGTTGTGTGACAAAAATGCACATAGAGTGGCCTTTATTGTCCCTAGCACAAGGTGCACCTGTGTAGTGACCATGCTGTTTAATCTGCTTCTTGATATGCCACACCTGTCAGGTGGATGGATTGTCTTAGCAAAGGAGAAATGCTCACTAACAGGGATGTAAAGAAATTCATGCACAACATTTGAGAGAAATAGGCTTTTTGTATGGAACATTTCTGGGATTTTTTATTTTAGCTCATGAAACATAGGAAACATGGGATCAACACTTTAAATGTTACATTTATATTTTTGTTCAGTATAAATTAGATAATTTCATTCTTAATTTTTTTTTACTAGAGACAGTAACTATAGCCTACTGGTAATACAACAGTTTGGCTAGTTTCCGTTCACAACAATTTCTTTGTTTTATGTAAACCACCTTAGCTTCCCTAATTTTTACAATCCAGGGGTGAATCAATGGGCACAGAATGGATTCTCTCTGCAATGTCCTCCTTATTACTTGGTCCTTGCACAAAGGTCTCTAGCTTTTCCATGAGACCTCCTCAATATTTTTCCGACCACAGCAGCATTGGGAATTATCATGGTTAAACTATGTGTCTTTGGGCCTTGTTTCTAACATTTCTTCCACTAAATTATTAACAGCTAACGCTACAGATTCAGTGCAGTTTGGCACAAGTAGCAGTATAGAAGTTAGCTAGTCTCACCACTTAACCCCCTGCTGTGCCACTTCTATTTCACACTTTTCCCTCTGTAATGAGTGCTTTGATGCAAAATTGCTTGTTTCCCCCCCTCATTAGGCCTATGGAAAACTAATAACAGGAAAAGTGACACTTAATCTCCCTTGCTCTCACGCTAATTGTCTCCTTCCTGTAAATTGTCTCTCAACAAGAACCCTTCGAGGCTACCGAAAATGGGTACAAACGAGATTATTCAGACTGCATAAAGTATCCAAACAGACATATGCAAACAGAGGTGGCATTTAGATAGCCATAAGTAATTTTCAGTTTGTATTGCCTCAAGCCCGATTCCATGAGTAGATTTAAGACTTCACTAAACAAACCATTTGACAGTATCTACTGCACTGCATATCATTATGTATCGGATAGGAGCAAACTTTTAACTACCGTGGCGAACAAACTTTTTTTTTAAAGCCTGGCGAAAACCATTCTGGAAGAACAGACTTTGCATGTGATTCAGTATGCTGCGAGAAACCACCTATGGACACGCGTGCGCTTTGGTTTCTGGAAATCCCGGGCTTCGCTGCTCGAGCGTCAAAGATCAGCATGGATTTGAAATGAAAGCTATTGAATGTATGTGAACGTGGTCTATAAAGTTTAGCTTTTTTATTTGTTGTTGCCGAATTACTACCACACGTTTGATTAATATCACTAAAGGATACCAGACTGAAGACGGAAATTCGAGGGAACGTTTCTTTCTGGTTAGTTTGCCTCATGCAGCACTCTTCTTCTCACGCTTTTTTCATTTTCGAGTGGGCATGTTGAGATGAAAGTAGTTTTTGAACGAAACAGCTGTACAGCTCTGTATATATCTCTGCATTTCAGGTAGACTACCAATCGAGGGACCATGAACTCCTCGGCAGGTGCAGGGAACTACCGAAGGGGCTCCACCAAGGGAGAGAAGGTTGGCAATATAATTCAACTTTTGTAGCTCAACTAGCCTACAAATTTGGTGTTGCCCTCATTTAAAAAAATATTTGTGCTAAAATGAGTGCCTGAAATATAGCACCTAGAGCTGAAAGGTCTTATCCTTTTCGTATATTAAGGTATCCTACAGAGTAGCCTATATAGCACAGTTATCAGGGGCCACTGTTTTGTATTCGATTAAAACAAACAAGCTGTTTAGACCGCAAGGAACATTGTTTAAAATGAATTGTGCACATACAATTGATATAGTCGTGCTGCTTGGGCTCAATAGAGTAGCCTGAAAGACTACACTTAACATAGTAAAAATGTGACAAAAAATGAGTATATGTTATGTTTGGTATTGTTTCATAAAGCCCAAATCAAACGAATAGTATTTTTTATGCGCTTGAACGAGCTGTGTACACGCTGGAATTAGAATGCACGGGAGTGAACGAGAGAAAACAGACGGGCCGCTCGCATCAACGGTATAATAGCTACTCGGAGCAATGCTGGTAAAATAAATAGATAAATTGCGTCCGTCATTTGTAGAAAAGGAATTAGAAGAATTGTTATGATCTTTCCTATGCTAAGTAGACTATGTAGTTTAACATGTATTGTAAAATGTAAGCTAAGGTTTATCAGCCAAATAGGCTACATATTTGAAAACAATCGCAGCCTACCTGTTGATTTCGATCATCGGCATTTAGCCGATGGAGGAACTCTGATTTGAACCCTCCTGTTGTGTTCGTTTCATGTTAATTAATTCTGTGTTCCTGTCCAAAATGACCTCCCCATTATAGCTGATTATAAATCCATAATAATATATAAATTATCACCTAATGTTGTGTTAGATCTTTTTATCAACTTAAGTTCTTGTGAACATTACACGTTTTTAACTTCTATTTGCTATTTATGGCCTGTCGGCCTTATTGACCTGAGCTCATACAACTCATTTTTGAGTAAAAAAAAATAATAATGTGGATTATTTTGACTATAACAAATACTCAGATGAAACATATATATTATATATTATATTATATATTATTATTATATATTTATCACAGACTATTTTGTGTCAAAGTTTAACAACAACTCTCCTCCTCACCAGTGTTATGATCAAAGATATGACCAAGAGCCTCACATACAGTATATCGTTTGGTCATTGTGCTGCCACAGAATTAATTGTGAGCAAGGCCTCAAAAAAGCTTTATGTACCAGAGCTGCAAGAAAAGTTATATATATTATTGAAACAATGTTGCGATTGTTTGTGAGAATGCCAACAGTTGTGGTTCCCTTGGGGAAAGGTTCCCATGGGGTTGCCATGGAAGCCAAGAAGCTGAGTGAGGTGCATGTGCTCTGAGTGAGGGTCTGGGAGAAGAAGTGTGTCCATCTGATGGATGGGCATGTGCCTGAACTCAATTTTATACACTAATTGTAGACTCACCCATTCATTTCTAATGACCGGTCATTTTTGACTGGGAACACCACAGGTCAAATAAAACACTAAATGTTATGAAAATCATCAACATGTATCTTCTGTGTTCAGATGCCCTTTGTGGACAAAGTCATGGAACCTTATGACAATCTGATTAAATGAACTACATTTTTCAGAGAGAAAACTTGTAAATCGGTCCAATTCGACCGGAACACAGCAAGAGGGTTAAGAGAATACTGTTATGTAGACGAATAAAACTAGCTAAATTCTTTATAAACTGCATGGCTGTACTAGCTACAACTCTCCTCAAGTTCATAAGCTGACAGAATAACTGCTCGATTCACATTACGGACAGCGTTAGCATTTTTGCTCATTAGCAACTTTGCAACTACTTAATACTATTTTTAGATATTTTGTAGGGTGTCCACCCAATCTGCACTTAGTGGGTGATGAAATCTCACTTCCTGATGTTATTAAAAAACGAGACAAATATGATTATTCAGGTTCAGAATTGTTCAGTGGGGTCTTTATTTAACATTTCAATAACAGTAAAAAAAAAAAGAATTTCATAACCTAATACTAACACAGAACCCAAACCGGCTGTGTGTGTGCGCCATCGTGCGCCATCGTGTATAAATGTATTTTGTCCCCCTACACCAAATGCGATCACGACACGCAGGTTAAAATATCAAAACAAAACTCTGAACCAATTATATTAATTTGGGGACAGGTCGAAAGCATTAAACATTTATGGAGATTTAGCTAGCTAGCTTGCACTTGCTAGCTAATTTGTCCTATTTAGTTAGCTTGCTGTTGCCTGCCAATTTGTCCTGGGATATAACCATTGAGTTGTTATATTTTACTTGAAATGGACAAGGTCCTCTACTCTGACAATTAATCCACACATAAAATGGTCAACCGAATAGTTTCTAGTCATCTCTCATCCTTCCAGACTTTTTCTTCTCTTGACTTTAAATTGCGATTGGCAACTTCCATAAATTACGTGCATTACTGCCACCGACCTATTTGGTCTTTCAGTCACCCACGTGGGTATAACCAATGAGGAGATGGCACGTGGGTACCTGCTTCTATAAACCAATGAGGAGATGGAAGAGGCAGGACTTGCAGCGCGATCTGCGTCAGCCTAGATAACGTTACACACCTAGCTAACGTTAGCCACAACAAATGGAATTCGTAACATATCATACGTTTACAAATTTGTAACATATTGTACGAATCGCAATTTGGAACATATCATACAAAATAGATGATGGACATCCACATATTAATATATACCATACGAAACGTGACCTATAATACTAATTTGAGTGTCACAGATTTACGTTTACTATGTTACATCTACCCCTGAGTCAAAGTTGGAATAGGCTCCTTTCCCCCACTATGTGCGCCCAATAAAGAGTTGTTGTGCTGCTTTAAATTAAAATCCTGTTCTTGCCCCATTGGGCACAGTATCTACACGGTGGCAGCCTGGCTGCTCGCCCACGTAGGAAAATAGCAGAGATTCGCGACGATGAGCATCGTGTTACATGCTGTTCAGGTGTTGTTTTCATTCACTGTTTTTCATTCAGCTCAATTTAACATTGTGCACTTATCAGACCGATACGTGAGCAAACGTGCCCGGGATGTTTGTTTTGCTTTATTGTGCCACAAGAGTGGTGACTGCAACAACAACAGTAGAGAGTCTTGTGTTGTATACAATCCCAGTGCTAAGAGATGCCAACTGGCACACGCCGTGCACAAGTCCCTGAGTGGCTGACTGGCTGTCCTTTGATGTCAAGTCAAGCCCATTAGGCTACCCAGAGGATGGCATTGTCCTCTTAAGACTTTCACTGCTGAACTTCAAACACTGTTTTCCGGTTTGAGCCCAGGGAATAAATGCCCAAACTTTTCCTCTGGTTATCTAATCTTGCTCATTCATAAAATACCCTGGTTGTTTGCTCTAGGTGTAAAGAACGTTATGCTGCTTTCTGAGCGAGTAAAGCTTTGGCTCATACCAAGGTTCGAACCTAGGACCTTAGCCTTGCACACATGTGACCACCATTCAGGCTGCTGAGATGTGAGTTTCACATTTCCCCATCTACTCACATTCACCCATCTGCTCACAAACTTACTCCACAACAACCCCAGCTTTGACCGCATGTGCAGATCCGGGTCACGGCACCATTGTAATGGACGTCACGCTGTTTGCTTAGCAATTACAGTTGGGATAGTTCACCCAAATTATTAAATTACATCTTCATTTTCTTAACCTGTAAGCCAGGGGTAAGCAACTAGATTCAGCTGCGTGACGATCGTTGATGATCGTTGTCGGAGTGGATGGTCGGGGAGCCGTAAGATAAATATAATCATTTGTACATTGCAAATTGACATTGCAATAAAAGATTGTATTTGAAAATAACAATAATTTTATACCTTGATTACATTGAGACACAATCAAATATCTCTTATCATTCGTGGGAATACTTTCGAACAGATTTCCAAAAAATAAATAAAAAACATCTGAATTCCTGGTGATTCTACAGTCTTTTTTTAAATATAAAAAGTATTAAAAAATACTAGAAACTTTGTGGGGACCAAAACAAATCACCTGAGGGCCGGTTATGGCTCATGGGCCGCTAGTTGCCGACCCCTGCTGTAAGCAGTATATGGACAATGTAAGACAGAAATCAATGCTTTGATTTTGTTTACCTGACTACTGTCTCCAAATGCAGGTAGACTAGTGGTTAGAACTTTGGACTAGTAACTGAAAGGTTGCAAGCTCAAATCCTTGAGCTGATGAGGTAAAAATCTGTCGTTCTGCCCCTGAACAAGGCAATTACTGTTCCTAGGCCATCATTGAAAATAAGAATTTGTTCTTAGCTGACTTGCCTAGTTAAATAAAGGTAATATTATATCCCCAATATCCAAATCATCATTAAGTATTGAGCTACACAATACATTTGAGATTGATTAGGACGTGAATTTTAGGCAAAAGATTTATCTGTATCTATGAGAAACATAAAATATTCCCACCACTTAAAACGATTTGAAGAGGTAATAGCAGTTTCCATAATACAGGTTTGTATTATGTGGGAAGTTTGTGGGAAATTTGTGGAAAGTAGTGAGTGAGTGCACACTGGGTTAATTAAGGTCATTTTCTGAAGATATCCCCAGAGGACCATACATTCTGTCCTCTTGCCTAAAACAGTCAAGGATTAACAGGTGTTATTATTATTTCACAAGAGATAATGTTACTGTCTATAGTTACTGGGGAAACTGTTGGGCAGTTCATTTCCGGGGAGAAAGATCAATAAAACACTAATAGAGATTGTGAGATGTTCTCTAGTCCGGACAAATGTCCCCCGTCCTCACACAGTACAAGGTGCAATATCCAAAATAATATTCAACCTTCAATAGTTTTTGTTACTACCTCTAGAGGGCATTACCTTCCAACAAACGTCTTGAGATTGTTTTGACAGAGTGATATGACAGAAGCATGCATGCGGCCTTGTCAGTTTAACTAATGAAAGAAGTATTACTGTGAAAAGTAGTATCACTTCAACTGCTATCTTTATGTTGGTCATTACCTTGGTCTGGAAAATGTGTATTGTGATTGATCAATCACTTACACTGGCAATAATGATGGTAATCTTTCTGTTCTGTGTCTGTTCATTCATGATTTCAATGAATTAACTTATGCATCAGTACAACCAACAGCATGAGTCAAAGTGATGTGGTGACAATGGACATTAAAATGGGTTTGCATAAATGGTATGGCATAGCTGCCAATAATTCCAGTGGCTAGAGTGAGTTTGCCCTCTGCTGGAGGGATATGATACTTTCCTCTGTGGCGTTACCTGACACCTTAGTCTCCCAAGACATCCAGGTTGCCTCCCATCATTTTCAAATGTTTCCACTTAACACATCTGTATGTAATAGAACGTCAGTTTGGCAGAGAAGAACTAGGTCTGCTTGAATAAAATACAAAATAGTAGCTAGCAAGATGGAGATCAGAGGTTATTTTTAATGAGTGCATTTCACAAGTGGCTCGTTTGCATCAACTTCCTTCACTAAAAGCACTGTAAAAGGTTTTGCCTGAAAACTTTGGTTTTGAATCATGACATTCTGGCCTTGTGATTTGTTCGGAGAGTTGTCTGTCTAAAGAGGACTCACCCCGTCATTTTTCTTCTTCCCCTTATCGAAGTTGCCAAACAAGTCTGCAATTGAAACCAGACCCTCGTGACTTCTGTTGCCTAGGGTCGGCTTTTTGAAACGACCTGACAGCTTTTCTGGTTGTTAACAAGTGTTTTCACTACATGCTCGATGTTGCCCCTTTTTTCATTTTAAGCCTTAAGATTACTTTCTCACATTTGATGATCTGTTCATTGAGACGCACAGGTAGATTACCTTAATTTGTTAACCATTTTTCTCTAGGATGGCAAACATGATACACAGAGTAGCACATTTAGTTGAGAAACATAACACTTTCTGAACTTTATAAAGACACCCAATGTACTTTTCTGCATAGTCATAGATAGAAGCATAATCTCAAGACCAATTTGCATAGAAAATAAATCATTAAGTGTGGTTGTGGATACCCAAGCAAGTCTTTCTCCTCTGAGAATAGTCTTTGTAATTTCGGAGCTAATGCAGATTTCTCTTCAATAAGGTTCATTAAGTCCCTGCTGTTATAAGACAGCTCTTTTTTTGACCATTTAATGAAAATGGAGCTCATTGCCAGGGATGTATAATGAAAGGATACAGCTTTAGTATTGAAAGTCTAATGGTAGTTTATACTGTAAGGGATTGGTAGAGGTAAAAAAAAAAAAAAAGTCATTGGATGGATTGGCCTTATATCCAGCGACAAAAAGACAAGTGTTGGTTGGTTTGTTGGTTCTCTCTTTCTCTCTCTCGCTCACTCGTTCCCTTCCTCTATCTCTCTTCCCCTCGCTCTGTCTCTCTGTCTCTTTCTCTCTTGTGCTCTTCCTCGCACTTCCTCTCTGTCCACCCCTTTTCTCTCTCTTTGATGTGGGTCATTGCAGACATGACAGGGACTGAGATTGCAACACAGGTGTGTAAATCAGGTCGAGTGAAGAGGAACCATCTGAAATCTATCTTTGTCCTAGGAGACTGGTACAAAAAAGCAAGGCCATTTGTCAATACTGCTATTTTTTCAGTAATTCTACTAATTTCCCTACCCTCTTCCTCAGCCAATCTCCTATTAAAGTTGGATGGATCCATGAATGAATAGGCATTTCGTGTGTGTGTAGTTACTTTATGACCCAATCAAATTGTTAATGGAAAATGTTCATTGTATTTCAGCATGACAGTTGACATTGACTTGACATTTTACAAAAGCTCCCAAGACCTAAATTGCAGCAGGCTTTGTGAACTTCCATTAAGATTGTTAATGGAAGGCTAAGCTCTGATTAACTGTTTAACAGTTGCTTGTTGGAGTTGTACCTCTTTTCTGACCTCTCTTCAGGGAGCAGAATTAATTCATGCTCCTATGTTTATCAACTCCCAAAGCACACACAAACTCTCAGGTCCCCTTGTTTTTGTGTTTTATGTTTACTGCAGCTTTGTCTCCTGTAATTTCAGACCGGCAGTAACTCTCACACACAGGACCTGCTGAATCGTCAGCATCTATTTTTATGCCTGATGTATCCCTCCCTGAGCGAGCCTACTTCATTTACCAATGAATCTCAGATCCTTCGCTTTTGGAGGGAATTTACATCCGCTGGAAAGGTCAGACGGCATCATTTAAGTCTATTCAGAGACTCGCTGCCTCGATAGAATCACTGAAATTCATGTCAATGGAGTAGGAAATATTTCATAGCCTCCCTTGGTGTGGATCCCTGTCTGATACAGTTTTATAGTGTTGGCTCTGCCTGACACTTTGGAGGCGCGAGTCTAGACTTTGATGATTTGCATTGCCAGAGTGCTGCTATCTGAAAGTAGCAGGGATCTCTCCAGGGGTTTTATTATTCTGGTAGAAAACGGGTGTATCTAAGTCGCAGTTTCAAATAGTCAGCGTTATAGAGATCTGTTTTAAGTTATGTAACATAGTGTAATTGATCAAGTGTGTAAACAGTATATATTGTAAGTGATTCAAGAACAATAAATAGGTCATAAATAAATGAACCAAATAATACATTAGCACATCCCTTTCCAAACAGTTGATCCGGTTAGTGTCACCTGCAAGGCCCTGTTATGTTTTAGTGAACGTTTCTCAAAGCTTTTTGACAGTTGGTTGGTGTAAATGAGAGATTCTATTGCCTTTTTTATTAGTGCAATTTGGAGCCACAGATTTGCTCACATTAATTTGTATGCAGACAGAATACGTTGTGCTCTGAGAGCTAGCTGGTAAAAAGCCTTTGAAAGAGGTTTATGTATTCATCTACTGAACTTGGATGACTTTGAACACTGTGACTGTGAAAATCATACTGCTTACCCACAGCTAAATAATACCCCCTATAAACTGTGCAATTCAAACACGCTCACACGCATGCGCACAACACAGACGGTTTTGCACATTGCAGAAGCCAATAGAGCATTGTTCAAAATAATGAAATCACAGGAGAGCATAGGGGCCTCCTTAGAATTCAGAGAGGACCATGACATTCAATGGCCGTCATTTGTCATTCACAAGTGATGCGCTAAGGATAGGTGGTGCTACATGGATGACTTCCTCTCTGGCCATGGACCATGTTTATGAAATCTGTCCAGGTTTTGCAGTCTGAGCCAGTGGGGCCACCAAAAAGGTGATCATTCCCTTATTCTGGTCATGATCACTGTAACGGCTTTCTTCCTGGGAAGGAGAGGAGGCCCAAAACGCAGCGTGGTTGAAGTTCATGGTTCTTTAATAAGAGACACTTAATATGAACAAACTACAAAACAATAAACGTGGCAAAATGGAAACAGCCCTATCTGGTGCATAAAACACAAAGACAGGAAACAACCACCCACAAAACCCAACACAAAACAGGCTACCTAAATATGGTTCCCAATCAGAGACAATGCCTAACACCTGCCTCTGATTGAGAACCATATCAGGCCAAACATAGGAATAGACAAACTAGACACACAACATAGAATGCCCACCCAGCTCACGTCCTGACCAATACTAAAACAAGGAAAACACAAAAGAACTATGGTCAGAACGTGACAATCACCTCTTCTCTGGCCCATAGGGAGCCCTTTTCTTATGTCATTCACAATCTGTTGCCTGTAAAAGAACATGCCTACCCCAGCCAAACCGAAACAACGCTGGGCCAGTTGTGCGCCGCCCTATGGGACTCCCAATCACGGCTGGTTGTTATACAGCCTGGAA
This sequence comes from Oncorhynchus clarkii lewisi, assembly GCF_045791955.1. Taxonomy (NCBI): domain Eukaryota; kingdom Metazoa; phylum Chordata; class Actinopteri; order Salmoniformes; family Salmonidae; genus Oncorhynchus; species Oncorhynchus clarkii. The sequence continues at coordinate 25,220,417 of NC_092166.1, read as the reverse complement.
TCAAACCAGGGTCTGTAGTGATGCCTCTAGCACTGAGATGCAGTGCCTTAGACCGCTGCACCACTCGGGAGCCCAAAATAAGAAAATGTTCTTAACTGACTTGCCAAGTTAAATAAAGGCAAAAATAATAATTGTGATCCTGCTTGATTTGTAACAAACAGAATGTTGTTAGCAAGATGTTTATTATCATGTAAGACAATAAGTTATTTTCAGTATGATTGTTGCTATAAATTATATCCCATCCTCCTATCAATATCACAGCAAAAGTGCCCCTTTCCCAGCTCTCAGGAGAGACTGGCTTTGTCTGAGGAGCATACTGAAGACAGAGGCATGAATCCTTCATATCCACAGGGAAATGTGCATGTGAAGGTTAAGGATGTGTGGCTGGCCTCTGGGGTGGACTTTTGTGAGAGACATAGCGAGTGATCTGACTCAAGGTCAATGACAAGGTCAGGTCTTTCTCATGGGAGGGTGATGGTATGAGTTTAGTCTGAGATGCTGCATACACACACACACACACCATGTCTCTCTAGAGATCCTCCTCTCTCTCGCTATTCTCTCCTCGGTTTTATTAATTAGTATATTCATATTTCACATGATCTTCGGCCCTAGCTGGCGTCCTATAGCGTGTGCCTGTATTTTATAGAGGTGATTTAATATGTAAAACATGATTGAGATTTGTATTTGTATCTATTATGGATCCCCATTAGCTGCTCCCAAAGCAGCTGCAGTTTATGCAGTTTTAAAAACTTTACAATACATTCACAGATTTCACAACACACTGTGTTCCCTCAGGCCCCTACTCCACCACTACCACGGGTTGTTGTCCTGATGGAAGGTGAACCTTCAACCCCGCCTGAAGTCCTGCGCGCTCTAGTCTCCCAGTCCCTACCACTGAAAAACATCCCCACAACATGATGCTGCCACCACCATGCTTCACCGTAGGGATGGTTTCCTCCAGACGTGACGCTTGACATTCAGGCAAAAGTGTTCAATCTTGGTTTCATCAGACCAGAGGATCTGGTTTATCATGGTCTGGGAGTCTTTAGGTGCCTTTTGGCAAACTTCAAGCGGAATTTCATGTGCCTTTTACTGAGGAGTGGCTTCCGTCTGGCCACTCTACCACAAAGGCCTGATTGGTAGAGTGTTGCAGAGATGGTTGTCCTTCTGGAAGTTTCTCCCATCTCCACAGAGGAACTCTGTCATAGTGCCCATTGGGTTCTTGGTCACCTCCCTGACCAAGGTCCTTCTCCCCTGATTGCTCAGTCTCCTGGCGACCAGCTCTAGGAAGAGTCTTGGTAGTTCCAAACTTATTCCATTTAAGAATGATGAAGACCACTGTGTTCTTGGGGACCTTCAATGCTGCAGAAATGTTTTGGTACCCTTCCCCAGATCTGTGTCTTGACACAATCCTGTCTCGGAGCTCTATGGACAATTCCTTCGACCTCATGCCTTGGTTTTTGATCTGAGATGCACTGTCAACTGTGGGACCTTACATAGACAGGTGTGCGTCTTTCCAAATCATGTCCAATCAATAGAATTTACCACAGGTGGATTCCAATCAAGATGTATTAACACCTCAAGGATGATCAATGGAAACAGGATGCACCTGAGCTCAATTTCGAGTCTCATAGCAAAGGGTCTGAATACTTTTTTTTCATCAATTTGCAAAAATGTCTAAACCTGTTTTCGCTTTGTCATTATGGGGTATATTGTGTAGATTTGAGGATTATTTATTTAATCAATTTTAAAATAAGGCAGTAATGTAACATAATGTGGATAAAATCAAGGGTCTGAATACTTTCTGAATGCGCTGTACATGTTTATAAGCCTTGCTTAGTGTTGTGTTTACCAGGCAGGATGCGATTTAGCATTATTAATTAAGTAATTATTTGGGCAGCCATTACAGTGGTAAGGGCTGCCGCCGGACAGGAGAAGCAGGTACGGGGAGTCAGACATTTATTCGGGAACAGACAAGGAAACAAGAGAGGAACAGCGTCGGAACACAGGTAACACGGACATGAGACAATTAATCCCAAAGCAGGGAACAGAGCTTGGGAACAGACAGATATAGGGAAGGTAATCACACAAGTAATTGAGTCCACGTGAGTCCAATGATCGCTGATGCGCGTGACTGGGGGAAGGCAGGTGTGCGTACTGACGGTGGTTTGAATGTGTAATGCTGGGATCCTTGCGCCCTCGATCGCCAGGGGGAGGAAGAGCGGGAGCAGGCGTGACAGTCACCTCAGTTTGAAATAAATAATAAATAGTAGAATACACCTTTAATGAGAAATTGGTTTACACCTCTAATATTCAGGGAGATCTTTCTCTTGCTACTATTTCCCTAGTCCATCTCTGTCTTAATCCACAGTGGCCCTTAAGGAGCGAGGCTGGCCTCTCCCTGTTTCTGTCCATCCTTTAAAAAAATGTTTATTATTACCCCTTTTTCTCCCCAATTTGGTAGTTACAGTCCTGTCCCATCACTGTAACTCCCGTACGGACTCGGGAGACTCAAGGTCGAGAGCCGTGCGTCCTCTAAAACACAACCCAGCCAAGCCGCACTGCTCCTTGACACGACGCCCGTTTAACCCGGAAGCCAGCCGCACCAATGTGTCGGAGGAAACGCCGAACACCTGGCGACTGTGTCAGCGTGTATTGCGCACAACTCGCCACAAGAGTCGCTAGTGCACGATGGGACAGGAACATCCCTGCCGGCCAAATCCTCCCCTAACCCAGACGACGCTGGGCCAATTGTGTGCCGCCCCATGGGTCTCCCGGTTGCAGCCGGCTGCGACAGAGCCTGGACTCGAACCAGGTTCTCTAATGGCACAGCTAGCACTGGTGTCCATCCTTTTACCATGATGCGTGAGGTGACTTGGGGTGGAGCTGGAGGGGCTCTTGAGTTAATAATATGCATGGTCGTATTTGACCCTAACTGTTTATCTTCTTCAGCCTCTTAAATGGTTGAGTGGAGGCACTGTGAAATTGCAAGACCAGCAATAAAGTGACAATTAGAAATTAAAGGTACTGTCTAGAACTTAAAATGGTTCTTCTGCTGTCTCCGTAGGAGAACCCTTTGAATAACCCTTTTTTTCATGTTCAGATGCATGGCACAGTGGAGATTGCAAGAACAAGAACAGGGGCCCCACAGGGGAGCGTGCTTAGCTCACATCAACACCATTATCCCAGAAACCCTAGACCCACTCCAATTTGCATACCGCCCCAATAGATCCACAGATGATGCAATCTCTATTGCACTCCACACTGCCCTTTCACACCTGGACAAAAGGAACACCTACGTGAGAATGCCCTTCATTGACTACAGCACAGCATTCAACATCATAGTGCTCTGAAAGCTCATCACTAAGCTAAGGACCCTGGGACTAAACATCTAACTCTGCAAATAGATCCTGGACTTCCTAACGGGCCGCCCCCAGGTGGTAAGGGTAGGTAACAACACATCTGCCATGCTGATGCTCAACACAGGGGCCCCTCAGGGGTGTGTGCTCAGTCCCCTCCTGCACTCTCTGTTCACCCAAGACTGTGAGGCCAAGCACGACTTCACGTGTTCGGCCCTCCTTTTCCTGTAGTCCACGAGCGAGTAGAGAGTTTCAAGTTCCTTGGTGTCCACATCACCAACAAACTATCATGGTCCAAACACACCAAGAAATTTGTGTGAAGAGTGCATGACAATGATTTTTCCACCTCAAGAGACTGAAAGGATTTGGCATACATCACCAGATTCTGAAAAAGTTATACAGCTGCACCATCGAGATCATCCTGACCAGTGGCATCACTTCCTGGTATGGCAACTGCTCGGCATCCGACCGTAATGTGTTACAGAGTGTAGTGCGTTCAGCCCAGTACATCACTGGGGCCAAGCTTCCTGCCATCCAGGACCTACAGTACCAGTAAAACGTTTGGACACACCTACCAATTCCAGGTTTAAAAATAATAATTGTATCACTAGGTGGTGTCAGAGGAAGGCCCAAAAAATTGTCAAAGACTCCAGTCACGCAAGTCATAACTGTTCTCTCTGCTACCGCACGGCAAGCGGTACTGGAGCACCAAGTCTAGGACCAAAAGGCGCCTTAACAGCTTCTACCCCCAAGCCATAAGACTGCTGAACAATTATTAAAATGCCCGCCAGTGTCACGGGATTCTTCTGTTGAAGGAGAGGAGGACCAAAATGCAGCATGGTTATTATTCATGTTTTTTTAATAATGAAACTATACATGAATAAACTACAAAACAAGAAACGTGGCAAAACCGAAATAGCCCTATCTGGTGCAACAAACACAAAGACAGGAAACAATCACCCACAAACCCCAACACCAAACAGGCTACCTAAATATGGTTCCCAATCAGAGACAATGACTAACACCTGCCTCTGATTGAGAACCATATCAGGCCAAACACAGAAACAGACAAACTAGACACACAACATAGAATGCCCACTCAGATCACACCCTGACCAAACAAAACATAGAAACATACAAAGCAAACTATGGTCAGGGTGTGACAGCCAGGACTATTTGCATTGACACCCGTCCCCCCCTACTTGCTGTTTATCTGTGTACAAATTACCTCGACTAACCTGTATCCCCACACAGTGACCCGGTACCGGTACCCCCTGTATATAGCCTCGGTATTGTTATTATTATTTCTTTTCTTGAATTTATTTATTTATTTATTTTTTTTACTCTATTTTCTTAAAACTGCATTGGGCTTCTAAGTAAGCATTTCACTGTAATGTAATATTTCTGGCACAAATTTTAAAAAAATCTGTTTTTGCTTTGTCATCATGGGGTGTGTAGATTGATGAGGGAAAAAAAAATTTAATGTGGAAAAATCAAGGGATCTGAATACTTTCCGAATGCACTGTATGTATGTACTGTATGTTTGTATGTATGGAGCATAATATATTTACAGTTTTAATCACGTTTTCAAGTATTGGTGACAAATAATGCATTCCGATTATTGCATAGATTGTAATGGACACCTATGATGTGTGTAAAATACTTTTTTGAAGGTTCTACTGATTATGATGATCTAATGCTAAGCTATTTGCAAGCTATTTGCAAGCTAAGTGTGGCGCAATGTTTATTGACATTATACAATGCATTCTGGGTGTCATGTAAACGTCTGTCAGACCAAATATGTTATTATGAGGTGAAAGAATGGTTCACTTATCTTTTGAGTAAACTTCCGGAAGTGAATGATCGTAGACGACACAACCCCCTTCACTATGCATACTGCAAACAGACAAAACGAATCGAGTCTCCTCTTATCTTTGGTTAACGCGAAATAAAAAAAACATGGTGGCGTGCACAAACTACCCAATGTCGAATTAGTTTTGATTTTTTAGAAAGCGTTTTACTCAATTATATTGATCAATGGTGAGCTCACCCCTGATGTGGTGAATTGTAAATAGTAATTGCTATTAGCTAATTCATATTGTGGTTCCTGTCAGCCGAGATTTAGCTAAATTTGACCGCTTGTGTTATGTCAATATTTCCTCACTTAGCGCTAGGACTAATGAAGCCTACATGTTCCGGTTTGGATGATTGTGTTATGCTATTGCTAGTTCTGTGAATGTCTGAACATTGTATCCAAAAACAAATTGGTCATATTCAGGACATAACTTTGTAAAGACTGTTTATGCTAAATGTTTCTGTGAAAAAACAGTGTGGCCAGCTCAAACGCTGACTGTTGCGTCAATCGAGACTGGACGTTCTAAATAAGCGTTCTAATCACACTGGTTTGAGCGCACTCTGCAGGGACCAATGTAAAATGATCACACTCGTTTGTTGGTACGTGTCAAAGAGTTAAACTAGTGAAATCATAAACAAGGTGTCCGGACCCTTTTATAACATGCCATTTCCATCAAAAATAGAAATTTGGTTGTAAAAAATGTAACTTCTACTTTAACAGACAATATTATGAGATATGGTAAAATATGAGAATTTATAATAAATAGACATTAAACCCACTATAGTTTAATCCCTGTTCTAGCTGGGAGAGGGGGGTTCTACTTAAGCAATAAGGCCCAAGGAGGTGTGGTATATGGCCAATATACCACGGCTAACGGCTGTATCCAGGCACTCCGCTTTGCGTCATGCGTAAGAACAGCCCTTAGATGTGGTATATTGGCCATATACCACAAACCCCCGAAGTGCCTTATTGGCATTATAAATTGGTTACCAATATAATTAGAGCAGCAAACTTAAATGTTGTGTCATACCCATGGTATACGGCCTGATATAACATGACTGTCAGCCAATCAGCATTCAGGGCTCTAATCACCCAATTGATAATATGCTATATGGAATTGTTTTAAGAAGGTCATAACAAAGGTTTCATCGACTACAGGGGCCTTAATGACATCACGGTTAAAAACTCTTTACCACTCATCTCCTCGGCTTTCAAACCTTTTCAGGGAGCGACCATCTTCTCTAAGTTGGACCTTCGGAACGCCTACCATCTGGTTTGGATACGGCAGGGAGATGAGTCGAAAACATCCTTTAACACAGCTAGCGTGCACTAAGATTACTTAGTTATGCCATTCAGACTGACCAACGCCCCTGTGGTGTTCCAGGCCCCGGTCAACGATATGCTCCGGGACATGCTCAACCGGTTCGTGTTTGCCTACCTCGACAACATCCTTGTCTTTTCCTGTTCAGCTCAAGAACATGTCCTCCACATCTGACAAGCCCTTCAGCATTTCCTGGAGAACCAGCTTTTTGTTAAAGCAGAGAATTGTGAATTCCGTCGCGCCACCATCTCCTTTCTAGGATACGTCATCGCTGCAGGAAATATACAGATGGATCCAGACAAGGTGAGAGCGGTGGTGGATTGGCCTCAACCCACATCCAGAGTGCAGCTGCAATGTTTCCTGGGGTTTGCTCATTTCTACCGCCGCTTCCTCCGGGATTACAGCATCCTGGCTTCCCCCCTCTCAGCACTCACCTCTCCCAAGGTTCCCTTCACGTGGTCTCCAGCAAAAGCTTCACCACTGTGCTTTCCTCTCCCATCATCTTACCCCCGCTGAGAGGAACTATTATGTGGGAAATTGAGAACTCCTCGCCATCAAGATGGTGTTGTAGGAGTGGAGGCACTGGTTGGAGGGGGTGGAACACCCATTCTTAGTGTCGACTGACCATAATAATCTGGAATATCTCCACATCGCCAAGTGCCTCAACTCTAGGCAGGCTTGTTGGGCCCTGTTATTCACCTGTTTCAATTTCACTCTCTCCTACCGCCTAGGATCCAAGTACGTGAAGCCTGACGCACTCTCACGGTTGTATTTCCTCGCTGCTATTCTGTCTGACCCCGAGACCATCCTCCCTACCTCCTGTCTAGCGGCTGCAGTCGTCTGGGGTATAGAGAGCTTGGTCCATAAGGTGCAGCGCTCCCAGCCGGAACCCGAGGGGGGTCCGGCGGCCAACCAGATGTTTTTCCCGTTTCCCGGTCCTGGATTGGACACATTCTTCAAGACTGATCTGTCATCCAGGCTCGGACCCTGGCTTTCGTCCGATGATGCTTTGGTGGCCTTCCATAGTGCCGGATGTCTCCGCATTCGTCGCCGCCTGCACTGTGTGTGTGTGCAACAAAATAAGACTCCGCTGCAAGGTTCGGCTGGCCTTCTTCAACCACTCCCTGTTCCTCACTGCCCCTGGTCCCATATATTCCCGGACTTAGTTACTGGGCTTCCCTCGTCAGACATTTTCGGGTAGCCTTCCACAAGCTTCCCACAATACGTTGGGTGAATTTTGGCCCATTCCTCCTGACAGAGCTGGTGTAACTGAGTCAGGTTAGTAGGCCTCCTTGAAAAAAAATATAGAAAAAAAGAGTTGCTTGGTAATGTGTATGTATATTTAAAACCATTAATGTCCATGTTATCAGTAAGAGTACAGATTCCACATTTGGACCATTGGGCGAGGTGAAAAAGGCTTCCCTCAAAGGCCTTATTGTGAAATATTGGAGTATAGGCATGCCATTTTGATTCCAGTTACGTTGTTTTTCAATTTGAGCCAAATATATGAAGAATAGTAGGATCAGAGCGTAGTTTACATTGTTTAAAGGATATGTCAGTGAAGACTACTTCTTCTAGGGCAATAGGAGACACCATATACCCATATACTCTTTACTCAGCCAGGGGCAGAAGAATCATGTCTAAACCATTTTAGGATGGGGCAAAATGCTAGTGCCTGTAAATACAATTAACATTTTCTCCCACGTCTTTCTCTCTTTGCGATTGTGTTAATTTTTATCCGGGATTGTTTACCATATAACCGCACTATGAATTTTATCCCAGTAGCCAGAATGGGGAAGCATTGAAAGCAAACATAAATTAAGCTGGGGTAATATGTGACCCACCACCAGGATTCAGTCCTATGTAACTGTAGCAAAACTTTAAAAAAAATATGTTTATGTTGAATAAAAATGGTCAGATTCAACAGAAAATCCCTTTGTTTCTTGGGACCTAGAACTAGCATCTCTGTTTTTGTCCGAGTTTAAAAGTCAAACATTTACCACCATCCACTTCCTTATGTCTGAAACACAGGCTTCCAGGTATGGCAATTTTGGGGCTTCACCATGTTTCATCGAAGTGTACAGCTGTGTGTCGTCCGCATAGCAGTGCAAGTTAACATTATGTTTCCGAATAACATCACCAAGAGGTAAAATATATAGTGAAAACAATAGTGGTCCTAAAACAGAGTCTTGAGGAACACCGAAATTTACAGTTGATTTGTATGAGGACAAACCATCCACAGAGACAAACTGATATCTTTCTGACAGATAAGATCTAAACCAGGCCAGAACTTGTCCGCGTAGACCAATTTGGGTTTCCAATCTCTCCAAAAGAATGGTGTAATCGATGGTATCAAAAGCAACACTAAGGTATAGGAGCACGAGGACAGATGCAGAGCCTTGGTCTGACGCCATTAAAAAGTAATTTACCACCTTCACAAATGCAGTCTCAGTGCTATGATGGGGTCTAAAACAGAAAGATAGGTAGGAGCAAGCCCATGTAGTGCTTTGTAGGTTAGCAGTAAAACCTTGAAATCAGCCCTTGCCTTAACAGGAAGCCAGTGTAGTTTGGCTAGCACTGGTGTAATATTATCAATTTTTTTAGTTCTAGTCAAGATTCTAGCAGCCGTGTTTAGCACTAACGGAAGTTTATTTAGTGCTTTATCCGGGTAGCCGGAAAGTAGAGCATTGCTGTCGTCTAACCTTGAAGTGAAAAAAGCATGGATCAATGGATCAGTCTGCTGAAGCGTTTCGTATACATTGTTTGTCTCCAGGAAGGCAGTGAGTTGCTGCGCAACAGCATTTTCATTTTTTTTTGAGAGGAATGGGAGATTCATTATAGGCTGATAGTTTTTTATATTTTCTGGGTCAAGGTTGGGCTTTTTCAAGAGAGGCTTTATTACTGCCACTTTTAGTGAGTTTGGTACAAACTGTTTATTATGTTCAACATAGGAGGGACAAGCACGGGAAGCAGCTCGTTCAGTAGTTTAGTTGGAATAGGGTCCAGTATGCAGCTTGAAGGTTTAGAGGCCATGATTATTTTCACCAACGTGTCAAGAGGGGGCAGTGTTCGGAAGTTCGGATAAATGACGTGCCCAAAGTAAACTGCCTGTTACTCAGGCCCAGAAGGATATGGATATGCATATAATTGGTATCATCGGATAGAAAACACTCTGAAGTTTCTAAAACTGTTAAAATAATGTCAGGTGAAAACCCGAGGAAAATCCATCCAGAATTGTTGTTTTTGAGGTCACTGTCCATTTCAACACTTGTCTATGGGATATTCAAATAAATAGCTCCCAGATGCAGTTCCTATGGCTTCCACTAGATGACAACAGTCTTTAGAAAGGGTTTCAGTTTATTTTTGAAAACTGAATTAGTAGTTGTAGTTTTTCAAGGTGGCTCTCATTTTGACTGTAGTCTTGTGGCGCACGTGGATGAGGACGCGCACCTTGTTATTTATCTCCGGTAATTGAACATACTACATTCCCCCTTAAATGTAATTATTTATTGACATATTAGGGTAACTGAGGATTGATTAGAAACATTGTTTGACTTTTTTGGACGAAGTTTATTGGTAACTTTTGGGATTCCTTTGTATGCATGTTAAACTAGTGGAATGGGTGGATTACTGAATCAAACACGGCAATTAAACTGACTTTTTGGGGATGTAAAGAAGGACTTCATTGAACAAAATGACAATTTTTTGTGTAGCTGGGACCCTTGGTATTGCAAACAGAGGAAGATCTTCAAAGGTAAGTGATTTATTTTATCGCTATTTCTGATGTTTGTGATGCCTCTGCTGGTTTGGAAAATATTTTTAATGCTTTTGTATTCGGGGCGCTATCCTCAGATAATCGCATGGTATGCTTCCGCCGTAAAGCCTTTTTGAAGAAGTTAAGCTTTTAAATGATGTAGGACACTTGTATGTTCAGGAATGTTTTAATATTACAATTTTGTCATTTGAATTTCGCACGCTTTCACCGATTTTCATCGATTTTGATCCCGTTAATGGGATCCGTGCACTAAGAGGTTTTTAAAAAACTTGAGTGTCTCCCTTGATCCTCGGTCCTGGCAGAGTTGTGCAGAAGCTCAGGACAACTGAGCTTTGGAGGAATATGCAGATTTAAAGAGGAGTCTGTAATTTGCTTTCGAATGATCTGAAGTGAAAGCCATCCTCTCTAGGGGAATGCTGCTTTTTAGTTAGCTTTGCAACAGTATCAAAAATAAATTTGGAATTGTTCTTATTTTCCTCAATTAAGTTGGAAAAATAGGATGATCGAGCAGCAGTGTGGGCTCTTCAACACTGCATGGTACTGTCTTTCCAAGCTAGTCGGAAGACTTCCAGTATGGTGTAGTGCCATTTCCGTTCCGATTTTCTGGAAGCTTGCTTAAGAGCTCAGGTATTTTCTGTATACCAGGTAGCTAGTTTCTTATGACAAATGTTTTGGGTTTTTAAGGGTGCGACTACATCTAGGGTATTGTGCAAGGTTAAATTGAGTTCCTCAGTTAGGTGGTTAACTGATTTTTGTACTCTGACATCCTTGGGTAGGCAAAGGGAGCCTGGAAGGGCATCTTGGAATCTTTGTGTTGTCTGAGAATTTATAGCATGGCTTTTGATGATCCTTCATTGGGGTCTGAGCAGATTATGTGTTGCGATTGCAAACGTAATGAAATGGTGGTCAGATAGTCCAGGATTATGAGGAAAACAGTAAGATCCAAAACATTTATTCCACAGGACAAAACTAGGTCCAGAGTATGATTGTGGCAGTGAGTAGGTCTGGAGACATGTTGGACAACACCCACTGAGTCGATGATGGCTCTGAAAGCCTTTTGTAGTAGGTCTGTGGACTTTTCCATTAGAATATTAAAGTCAACAAAAATGTGAATATTATCAGCCATGACTACAAGGTCCGATAGGAACTCAGGGAACTCAATGAGGTACGCTGTATATAGCCCAGGAGACCTGTAAACAGTAGCTATAAAAAGTGATTGAGTAGGCTGCATGGATTTCATGACTAGAAGCTCAAAAGACTAATTTTTTATTTTTTTTTGTAAATTGAAATTTGCTATCGTAAATGTTAGCAATAACTCCGCCTTTGCGGGATGCGTGGGGGATATGGTCACTAGTGTAACCAGGAGGTGAGGCCTCATTTATTAGCACAGTCAATTAATCGGGCTTAAGCCATGTTTCAGTCAGGCCAATCACATCAAGATTATGATCAGTGATTAGTTCATTGACTATAACTGCCTTGGAAGTGAGGGATCTAACATTAAGTAGCCCTATTTTGAGAAGTGAGATATCACAATCTCTTTCAATAATGTCAGGAATGGAGGAGGTCTTTATTCCAGTGAGATTGCTAAGGCGAACACAGTCATGTTTAGTTTTGCCCAACCTAGATCGAGGCACAGACACGGTCTCAATGGGGATAGCTGAGCTGAGCTAAAAAAATATTAACAAGGCCATAAATGACATCACCCCATTGTTTCCTATGTGAAGTCTCAGTGGTGCATTTGAAGATCAAGAAGGGTTTTAGCGTGTCACCATATTGCTACATGGAGGAGTTTTTGAAACATTGCATGCGCAGTTTGAGCTACTCTAGGAAGTTACGTTGCAGGCTAGCTCAGTGTTGACCTCCCTCTCGCTGAGTATCTTAAGTTAAAGTCCAACCAGGGTAATACAGGCTTCCATTAGCAACTAAATTATCCTTACCGTCTGTGTGTGATTTTAAAGTAATCGGTTCAAGGACATACATCTGGTGAAAAAGAAGCACGTATTGGTACCATGATTGTCTTCATAATTATTTTTTATATCCACGAATATTGATAGCGAAGATCAACATACTCCCATTGACTATAATGGCGGATCTTGCTTTCTGAAAACATGCCTGCAGATCATGGTGGAGAGTGCAGGCTGAAATCAGGGCCGAAAATATGTAAGTCCCTTTTAACCATAATCAGTTGCATATTCAGAACTAAAACCCATGAAGTGACACACAACACAGATGCCTCGACTGGCCACTTTTAAATCAGGCACGTGTTATGAAAGAGTCTACTTTCAAACTTGACTGCACTATTATATATGACAATATGAGTATTAAACATGTTCACAGAAGCCTGTCAGCTCACCCTAGACCCAAACACCACAAACCCAAACCTGTTGATATCTGAGGGGAACAGGAAGGTGACATGGGTGGCAGAATTGGATCATTATGAAGACCATCAAGACAGATTTGACTATCATCCCCAAGTTCTCTGCAGAGAAAGCTTATCTAGGTCTCGCTTTTACCAGGAGGTAGAGTGGCATAGTGGTAACTCTCATTGGTGTAACAATGGAATGAGTAGGAAGAGTGAGGGGTGGGACAGTAGGATTGAGTTAATAGGAAGTCCTGGAGTTTGTACTGCTCTGATAATGGTTATTACTTTTACCATGCTGAACTCCCTCGAAGCCCCATCCCTGGCTGTAACTGACAATTAACCTGTTGTTGTTTTTGTTTGAATTGTTTACGTGTTCGCTATGCAGGGGAAATGGTAAAACAAGCGGAACTACGTGGCTAAGAGCTGTTGTTATAGGGATTATTATTGTAGGAACACACTTTTGGAGTGAAGGCAATCCCACGCTGTGTTAGCTATGTTTTTCGTGTCTTCGGGTGTAGTTCGTAACAGATGAAGCGTGTATGTTAGGATGGTAACGTTATAATAATTAAGGATGAAGCATGAATTCATGCCAGGAATTAGAAGTGTGAAGTTTTGGATTTCCTCGCTTCTGTAATAATCAGCCAATGAGGTGTTTTTCCTTTATTCATGTGTTTAATATGATACTGTTATATCTCTGGCTAAACTGTTTATGTATGTAAGCACTTCAGAGTTATATCAAGCTAACAAGTCACTCAAAAGACAAGAAAGTTGTAAGAGTGTGCTTATCTGTATTTTCATTTACTTTATTGTGCTCACAGAAGGTGATAATTCTAACTAAAACTACAGAATAAAACTGTCAGTTAAAATCAAGTAATAGTTGTGCTCGTGGTTACTGGAGGGAGCTACACTGGCTGTGTTTCCCACAGAGTTGGTGTGTATCTGGACTGGCCAGCTGATACTTTGTCCTTTTATAGTGTGTCCTTTTATAGTGGTGAACTAACTCACATAAAAACATACTACACCACATTCACTGAACCCCTCTATCCTGGGTTTAGGATTTATAAAGACTCTTCTTTTTCATTGTGTCATCTGGAGTAAGTCATGAGGCCTCACCTGCAAACAATATGTTGTTTATATACTATATACATACTGTCTAGCGAACATACTCTTCTATGCCATGTGAATGCACAACTCTATGTGCGTTGCGCATAGAGAATATCCCCTCACACACGACTGATTTCCTCCAAGTTGACTCTCTCCCTGCAACCACAGTGGTAACATTTTCACTATATTCTACTGCACTACGTTAGACCAGGGTCCAACGGACCCTGATCAAAAGTAGTGACCTACATAGAGAATAGGGTGTCATTTTGGACACATACTCTCTTCGTTTGACCACAAGGTGTCCTCAGTCCCTCGCAGAAACAGACAGATTTACAGTTGAATTTGAATGGCGTTGGTGCAATTTTCACAAGTATGTGGTACAATTTTCACAACGCTTTGTACAGAACTCACATTGTAGTATTTTTAATGAATTTATTTGCAAATTATGGTGGAAAATAAGTATTTGGTCACCTACAAACAAGCAAGATTTCTGGCTCTCACAGACCTTTGACCTTCTTTAAGAGGCTCCTCTGTCCTCCACTCGTTACCTGTATTAATGGCACCCATTTGAACTTGTTATCAGTATAAAAGACACCTGTCCACAACCTCAAACAGTCACACTCCAAACTCCACTATGGCCAAGACCAAAGAGCTGTCAAAGGTCACCAGAAACAAAATTGTAAACCTGTACCAGGCTGGGAAGACTGAATCTGCAATAGGTAAGCAGCTTGGTTTGAAGAAATCAACTGTGGGAGCAATTATTAGGAAATGGAAGACATACAAGACCACTGATAATCTCCCTCGATCTGGGGCTCCGGTGAGCAAAAATCCCAGAACCACACGGGTGGACCTAGTGAATGACCTGCAGAGAGCTGGGACCAAAGTAACAAAGCCTACCATCAGTAACACACTACGCCGCCAGGGACTCAAATCCTGCAGTGCCAGACGTGTCCCCCTGCTTAAGCCAGTACATGTCCAGGCCCGTCTGAAGTTTGCTAGAGAGCATTTGGATGATCCAGAAGAAGATTGGGAAAATGTTATATGGTCAGATGAAACCAAAATATAACTTTTTGGTAAAAACTCAACTCGTTGTGTTTGGAGGACAAAGAATGCTGAGTTGCATCCAAAGAACACCATACCTACTGTGAAGCATGGGAGTGGAAACATCATGCTTTGGGGCTGTTTTCTGCAAAGGGACCAGGACGACTGATCCGTGTAAAGGAAAGAATGAATGGGGCCATGTATCGTGAGATTTTGAGTGAAAACCTCCTTCCATCAGCAAGGGCATTGAAGATGAAACGTGGCTGGGTCTTTCAGCATGACAATGATCCCAAACACACCGCCCGGGCAACGAAGGAGTGGCTTCGTAAGAAGCATTTCAAGGTCCTGGAGTGGCTTAGCCAGTCTCCAGATCTCAACCCCATAGAAAATATTTGGAGGGAGTTGAAAGTCCGTGTTGCCCAGCAACAGCCCCAAAACATCACTGCTCTAGAGGAGATCTGCATGGAGGACTGGGCCAAAATACCAGCAACAGTGTGTGAAAACCTTGTGAAGACTTACAGAAAACGTTTGACCCCTGTCATTGTCAACAAAGGGTATATAACAAAGTATTAAGATAAACTTTTGTTATTGACCAAATACTTATTTTCCACCATAATTTGCAAATAAATGAATTAAAAATCCTACAATGTGATTTTCTGAATTTTTTTCCTCATTTTGTCTGTCATAGTTGAAGTGTACCTATGATGAAAATTACAGGCCTCATCTTTTTAAGTGGGAGAACTTGCACAATTGGTTGCTGACTAAATACTTTTTTGCCCCACTGTATCAAAATTGATAAGTAGATGCAAAAATGTAATTTGGACCTGTGGTGCCAGGCCTTAATCTGAATGCTCTTAATTGATAATAACTTAATCTCTTAGATTTTAAACTGGCTTGTCTGCTACAGATTTTTATAACTGCGTGATGAACATTTGTTTGTAAAGTATAATCATATAAAGTGTGATATATGTTGTATTATAAACTGGGTGGTTCGAGCCCATAATGCTGATTGGCTGACAGCCGTGGTATATCAGACTGTATACCACGGGTATGACAAAACATTTATTTTTACTGCTCTAATTACATTGGTAACCAGTTTATAATAGCAATAAACTACCTTTGGGGTTTATAGTATATTGCCAATATACCACGGCTAAGGGCTGTATCCAGGCACTCCGTGTTGCGTCGTGCGTAAGAAC
Organism: Oncorhynchus clarkii lewisi; assembly: GCF_045791955.1. NCBI lineage: Eukaryota > Metazoa > Chordata > Actinopteri > Salmoniformes > Salmonidae > Oncorhynchus > Oncorhynchus clarkii. The sequence continues at coordinate 25,204,401 of NC_092166.1, read as the reverse complement.
AGCCCTTAGCTGTGATATATTGGCCGTATACCACACCCCCTTGTGCCTTATTGCTTTTATGTACTATTATGATGATTACTTATGATTTTACTTCACAGAAAGTTGGAAAAAATATATTATAAGATAAGAGATGTACTGTATGTAATGCAATCCCCTATACAGTAAACATGTATCCAACATTAAGTTGCTGGGGGGGTTTTGATGGGGGTGTTACTAAGCCACGCAGGACCACTACAATACACAAGTACAATGCCATACCATACTGGGTCACACTTTATTTGGATAGATGCTCTACAGATGGTCATACTATCAACATACTATCTGCTGACAAGCAAGTGCTTGCTAAGGTTACGGTTAGGTTTAGGGTAAGGTATAGAATAAGAGTTAAGGTGAGGGTAAGGGTTAAGTTTAGGACTAGGATAATGGTTAGGCTCTCTCTCCCACCTTCACAGATTGATATCATAACCATCATATTGGTGTAAATTTGGAGTCACTAGCAATCTTGTGACTAGCAATCCCGGATCCGGGAGCGTAATCATAGCCTCAAACGAATTAGCATAACGCAGCGGACATAAATACCCCTAGAAAATGTTCCTATTCATGAAAATCTAATTAAATATATTGAGACACAGCTTAGCCTTTTGTTAATCACACTGTCATCTCAGATTTTCAAAATATGCGTTAAAGCCAATGCTAGACAAGCATTTGTGTAAGTTTATCATGGCATAATGCTATGCTAGGCTCTGCTGGCAGCAGGCAACATTTTCACGAAAATAAGAAAAGCAATCAAATTAAATAATTTACCTTTGAAGAACTTCGGATGTTTTCACTCAGAGACTCCCAGTTAGATAGCAAATGTTCCTTTTTTCCAAAAATATTATTTTTGTAGGCGAAATAGCTCCCGTTTGTTCATCATGCTTGGCTGAGAAATCGACCGGAAAATGCTATCACTACAACGCCAAACTTTTTTCCAAATTAGCTCCATAATATCGACAGAAACATGGCAAACGTTGTTTAGAATCAATCCTCAAGGTGTTTTTAACATATATATTCGATAATATATCCGTCGAGGCAATTGGTTTCTCATAAGAAGCGATTGGAAAACTGGCTACCTCAGTATTTTACGCAAGATTTTCTGCGGGAGACATCATGTGACCACTTGCTAAATGTGGTCCCTTACGGCTATTCTTCAACAGAAATGCGTAAAAAGACGTCACAATGCTGTAGACACCTTGGGGAATACGTAGAAATTCACAGTCATATAAGGAGTCATTGGCATGAGGCGGTTTTAAAAAATGCGGCACTTCCTGATTGGATTTTCATCTGGGTTTCGCCTGTAACATCAGTTCTGTTGCACTCACAGACAATATCTTTGCAGTTTTCGAAACGTCAGAGTGTTTTCTATCCAAAGCTGGCAATTATATGCATAGTCGAGCATCTTTTCGTGACAAAATATCTTGTTTAAAACGGGAACGTTTTTTATCCAAAAATGTAAATATCGCCCCCTAGTCGTAAAAGGATTTATGCTGTGTGTCCTCCCACTCGGGAAACCATCCAGTTTGTTAGGCTAAAGATTCAATAACTTCACAGGGTGGGAGAAGTGCACATGGTTGATGCTCCTTTCCAGTAAATATGGAGGGTGTAACGGGATTCGTCCTCCTCTGATGAGGAGTATGAGAGATCGGACCAATATGCAGCGTGGTACGTGTTTGTAATGTTTTAATGAACAAAAGGCTACCTAAGTATGATTCTCAATCAGAGACAACTAACGACAGCTGCCTCTGATTGAGAACCATACCAGGCCAAATGCAAAAATACAACATAGAAAAACAAACATAGACTGCCTACCCCAACTCACGCCCTGACCATACTAAAACAAAGACAAAACAAAGAAACTAAGGTTAGAACGTGACAGAGGGTCTTATTCTTGTCACATGATGATCGATGCTTGGCTGCCGTTTCACAAAGAAAAAAATATTGCTCTTATCCATAATAATCTGACAATGTAGCTGTTGGCTAGAGCTCACGGGCCAAGGCCAGAGTGGACACATTTGCTAATAATGCAGCAGTTATGAATCCATCAGTAGAGTTGAAAATACGAAGGAAAACCATTTTACCATTTACTTTTTCATTCAGTACATTTCCTTCCATATATGGGTATTTAAACTCACACGTTATTTTATGTACAAGACATCATCGCACTCATACTTTTTTCCGCAATAAGTCAGTTTGATGGAAACAGCTCTGGTGGGAAAGAATTTAGAATATTCTCCTGAAAATCTTTGCAAATTGGATGGAAACATAGCTAGTGATCTAAACACAATACTCGACAATGTCAACGTGGAATTATTATTTCAGTAATGGGTACAAATTAATTCAAATCTGAACTGTCTTGAGTCAGTGGTAGCCTAGTGGTTAGAGCGTTGGACTAGTAACCGGAAGGTTGTTCTGCCCCTGAACAGGCAGTTAACCCACTGTTCCTAGGCTATCATTGAAAATAAGAATTTGTTCTTAACTGACTTGCCTAGTTAAATAAAGGTAAAATAAAAAAAATAAGTATTCAACCCGTTATGTAAAGCATAAATAAATTCAGGAGTTAACGTGCTTCGTGTCACGACTTCTACCGAAGTCGGTTCCACTCCTTGTTTGGTCGACGTCACCGGTCTTCTAGCCATCGCTGATTCATTTTCCATTTGTTTTGTCTTGTTTTCCCACACACCTGGTTTTAATTCCCTCATTACGTGTTGTGTATTTAACCCTCTGTTCCCCCCATGTATTTGTGCGGAATTGTTTGTTGTAAGTGCTTGTGCACATTGTTGTCTGGTGCGCGACAGATTTTGTACCCATACGTTGTTATTCTGGATGCCGGTGTTTTTTGTATATTGAACTGCTCCGGTTATTACCCAGTTTTGCTCTCCTGCGTCTGACTTCTCTGCCACCAGTTACGCACCCCTTACACTTAGTCACATAATAAGTTGCATGGACTCACTCTTGTGTGCAATAATAAGGTTTAACATGATTTTTAAATGACTACCTCATCTCAGTACCCCACACATACAAATATCTGTAAGGTCCCGCAGTCGAGCAGTGAATTTAACACAGATTCAACCACAAAGACCAGGGAGGTTTTCCAATGCCTAGCAAAGAAGAGCACCTATTTGTAGATGGTAAAACCAAAAAGGAGCAGACACCTAATTGAGCATGATGAAGATAATAATTGCTTTTTGGATGGTGTATCAATACACCCAGTCACTACAAAGATACAGGCATCCTTCCTAACTCTGATGCCGAAGTGGAAGGAAACTACTCAAATCAAATAAAATGTTATTGGTCACATACACATATTTAGCAGATGTTATTGCAGGTGTAGCGAAATGCTTGTGTTCCTAGCTCCATCAATGCAGTAGTATCTAACGATTCACAACAATACACACAAATCTAAAAGTAAAAGAATGTAATTAAGAAATATATAAATATTTGGACAAGCAATGTTGGAGTGGCATTGACTAAAATACAGTAGAATACACTACATACGGTGCCTTCGGAAAGTATTCAGACCCCTTGACATTTTTCACATTTTGTTACGTTACAGCTTTATTCTAAAATGCATTCAATTGTTTTTCCCCCTCATCAATCTACACAAAACACCCCATAATGATAATGCGAAAACATATTTGTTTTCTTCTAATTTATAAAAACATAAAACAAAACGGATCACATTTACATAAATGTTCAGATCTGTTGCTCAGTACTTTTTTCAAGCACCTTTGGCAGCGATTACAGCCTCGAGTCTTCTTGGGTATGACGCTACAAGCTTGGCACACCTGTATTTGGGTAGTTTCTCTCATTCTTCTCTGCAGATCCTCTCAAGCTCAATCAGGTTGGATGTTGTCTGTAGACCCTGCCACATACGTCTCGTGTCTGAGCCATTGAATTGCGACTCCACTTTGTCTCTGTACTGACATTTTGCCTGTTTGATTGTCTAATGGAGAGAATAACTACACTTTTTGTATTCAACCATATTCCCAGTCCCCTTGCCGTGGTTAAATGCGGTGGTTTGCGCTTTCAGTTTTGCGCGAATACTGTCATCTATCCACAGTTTTTGGTTTGGGTTGGTTTTAATAGTCACAGTGGGAACAACATCCCATATTCACTTCCTGATGAACTCAGTCACCGTGTCCATGTATACATCAGTGTTATTCTCAGAGGCAACCCGGAACATATCCCAGTCTGCGTGATCAAAACAATCTTGAAGCATGGATTCCGATTGGTCAGATCAGCGTTGAATAGACCTTAGCACGGGTACTTCCTGTTTGAGTTTCTGCCTATAGGAAGGGAGGAGCAGAATGGAGTCGTGATCTGATTTGCTGAAGGCCTTGTAGCTGTCCCGGAAGGTGGAGTAACAATGGTCGAGAGTTTTTGAAGTACGTGTACTACAGGCAATGTGTTGATAGAACTTCGGTAGCATTTTCCTCAAATTTGCTTTGTTAAAATCCCCAGCTACAATAAATTCAGCATCAGGATATGTGGTTTCCAGTTTGCACAAAGTCCAGTATAGTTCCTTGAGGGAAGCCGTGGTATCAGCTTGAGGGGGAATGTACATGGCTTTTACTATAACCAAAGAGAATCTTGAAAGAGTTCCCACATGTGGTGAGCACTTGTTGGTTCTGTGGTCCGACTCATACCAAACCATCTCAATTTGGTTGAGGTCGGGGGATTTTGGAGGCCAGTTCATCTGATGCAGCACTCCATCACTCTCCTTCTTGGTAAAATAACGTGTTGGGTGTGTTGGGTCATTGTCTTGTTGAAAAACAAATGGTAGTCCCACTAAGCACAAACCAGGTGGGATGGCGTATCACTTCAGAATGCTGTGGTAATCATGCTGGTTAAGTGAATTCTAAATAAATCAGAGACAGTGTCACCAGCAAAGCACCCCTCCTCCATGCTTTATGGTGGGGAATACACATGCAGAGATCATCCGTTCACCCACAAAAATCTCAAATTTGGACTCCAGACCTAATGTCTCTAATGTCCATTGCTCATGTTTCTTGGCCCATGCAAGTCTCTTCTTATTAATGGTGTCCTTTAATAGTGGTTTCTTTGCAGCAATTCAATGTAATTTCTGATGCTGGTAACTCTAATGAACTTATCCTCTTCAGCAGAGGTAACTCTGGGTCTTCCATTCCTGTGGCGGTCCTCATGAGAGCCAGTTTAATTATAGCTCTTGTTTTTGCGACTGCACTTGAAGAAATGTTAAAAGTTCTTAAAATGTTCCGTATTGACTAACCTTCATGTCTTAAAGTAATGATGGACTGTCGTTTCTCTTCGCTTATTTGAGCTGTTCTTGCCATAATATGGACTTGGTCTTTTACCAAATAGGGCTATCTTTTGTGTTATTTCATAGTTTTCATGTCTTCACTATTATTCTACCATGTAGAAAATAGCAAAAATAAAGAAAAACCCTTGAATGAGTAGGTGTTCTAAAACGTTTGACCGGTAGTGTATGTTCCCACAATCACACCATGAGTAGTTAATCATGAAACATACACCTCTGCCTTTCTTTTTCCCGGAGAGTTCCTTACTCCCATTCACACAATGTGTGGAAAACCCAGTTGGCTGTATGGATGGGGACAGTATATCCGGAGAGAGACATGATTCCGTGAAACATGAGTATGTTACAGACCCTGATTTCTCTCTGGAAGGAGTTCCTCGGCCTGAGATCGTCTACTTCATTGTCCAGGGACTGAATACTACCGAGTAATATCCTCGGAAGCGGTGGATGGTGTCCACGCCTCCTGAGTGGGACTAGATGTCCATTCCGACTACCTCTTCTCCGGCGGCGGCGTCTTGGAGCACGGTCTGGAATAAGTTCAATTGCCCTGGGGGGTACGAACAAAGGATCCAATTTGGGAAAGTTGTATTTCTGGTCGTAATGCTGGTGAGTTACCGCCGCTCTGATATCCAAAAGTTATTTCCGGCTGTATGTAACAACACACAAAACACATACTGGGATAATAATGTAAGAAATAACACACACAAAAACAAAATACTGCGAAGTTGCTCAGGAACTAGAAGCAGAGCTGCCATGTCTGTCGGCTCCATCTTATGTTACAGAGTTTAATGGCTGTGAGAAAACTGAGGATGGATCAGCAACGTTGTAGTTACTGCGCAATACTAACCTAAATTACAGAGTGAAAAGAAGGAAGCCTGTACATAATCAAAAATAGTCCAAAACATGCATCCTGTTTGCAATAAGGCACTAAAATAAAACTGAAAAAAAAATGTGCCAAAGAATTGAACTTTATATCCTGAATACAATGCGTTATGTTTGGGGGAAATTCACCACAACAAATCACTGAGTACCATTCTTAATATTTTCAAGCATGGTGGTGACTGCGTCATGTTATGGGTATGCCTGTCATTGGCAAGGACTATGGAGTTTTGGGGGGGGATAAAAATAAATGGAATAGAGCTAAGCACGGGCAAAATCCTAGAGGAAAACCTGGTTGTCTGCTTTCCAACAGACACTGGAATACAAGTTCAACTTTCAGCAGGACAATAAGCCAGAACACAAGGCCAAATATACACTGGAATTGCTTACCAAGAAGACATGGAATTTTCCTGGGTGGCCTAGTTACAGTTTTGACTTTAATCAGCTTGAAAATCTATGGCAAGACTTTAAAATGACTGTCTAGCAACAACCAACTTGACAGAGCTTGAAGAATGTGCAAGTATTTTACAATCCAGGTGTGCAAAGCACTTAGAGACCTACTCAGAATGACTCACATCTGTAATCGCTGCCAAAGGGGGTTCTAACATGTATTGATGTAACCGATGTGAAATGGCTAGCTAGTTAGCTAGCTAACGCTAATAGCGTTTCAATCGGTGACGTCACTCGCTCGGAGACCTTGAAGTAGTTGTTCCAAATGCTCTGCAAGGGCCGTGGCTTTTGTGGAGCGATGGGTAACGATGCTTCGAGGGTGGCTGTTGTCTATGTGTGCAGAGAGTCCCTGGTTCGAGCCCAGGTAGGGGCGAGGAGAGGGACGGAAGCTATACTGTTACATTGACAAAATCGTCATGTCACGACTTCTTGTCACCTCTCCCTGTTCGGGCGGCGCTTGGTGGTTGTCGTCGCCGGTCTACTAGCTGCCACCGATCCTTTTTCCTTTTCTTTTGGTTATGTCTGTTTTTTGTTTCACCTGTGTTCTATTTGGTTTATTAGGGGGATATTTAAATCTTGCTATTTCCTCTGGGTTTTGTGCGGGATTGTTTAGTTTGCTGTCAGTTAGTTTTGGGTTGCGTTTTCTTGGGTTCTGTTTAACAGGTGGGTTTTCCCTGGACTGTGTTTGAGTGGGTTTTGAGGCTACGATTGTAGTCCGGTTTCCTGTTATTTGGACTTGTTAAAAGAACGCCCTTTTCGGAACTTGCTTTCTCCTGCGTCTGACTCCACACCCACATCTCCTTGGGGAGAATCTGACAGAATCCCACACAGAAATTATGGAGTCAGTAGGAGCGGACGCGCCCACCCCGTCCATCGAGGAGCGTGTTCTACAGCATTTAGCGGTACTAAACCTTTTGGGGACAGCCATGGATCAGGTATTGGCGAGAATGGAGAGATGGGATAGGAGCGGCCTCCCTACCCCGTCTTCAGCCACTCTCCAGCTTGCACCACCACCTTCTTTGGTGGCGTCCGACCCAGTGGGATTCGGCTCGCACTCCCGAGGCAGTACGATGGGACGGGTGCCGGGTGCAAGGGGTTCCTGCTCCAGCTGGAGCTTTACCTGGCGACCGTTCACCCGACTCCCTTGGAAGAGGAGAGTGTCAACGTCCTCGTTTCCTGCCTTTCGGGTAAAGCCCTGGAGTGGGCAAACGCGGTCTGTGAGGGCCCACACTTGGCGAGGGACCATTACCCAGAGTTCACCAACATTTCCGGGCTGTGTTGGATCACCCACCGGAGGGCAGAGCGGCGGGTGAACGGCTGTTTCATTTAAGGCAGGAGACGAGGAGCGCACAGGATTTCGCACCGGAGTTCCGGACCCTGGCCGCCGGCGCGGGTTGGAATGACAGGAGGATGTCCGCAGGGAGCTAGTCTGTCGAGACACCACCCTCACGCTGGACCGGCTAATCAACATTTCCATCAAGCTGGACAACTTGCTGGCTGATCGCGGGCGTCCAGATCGGGTCCTGTTCGCTGGACCCCCCAGCACTCCTGCTCCAACACCCATGGAGTTAGGAGGTGCTGCAGCTAGGGCAACCGGAGGAGGAGCCTCCTCCTGCACCAGTTGTGGTCGGAGAGGACACACTGCTGACCGGTGCTGGAGGAGCTCGTCTGGGAGTTGAGAGGGCAGGCAGAGCACTACTCGAACACCTCAGGTGAGTCAGCACCCTGCTCACCCAGAGCCCCCTGTTGGTCATATGTATATGTTGATTTCCTTTCCTGAGTTTTCCCCTCATTCCCAGCATAAGGCGCTAGTCGATTCAGGCGCAGCGAGGAGTTTTATGGACCGCGGGTTCGCGCTTAAGTTAGGGATTCCCTTGGTCCAGATGGACCAACCCTTCCACGTGCACACCCTAGATAGTCGACCGTTAGGGTCAGGGCTGATCAGGGAGGCCACGGTTCCACTTGACATGGTGATGCAGGGGGGTCATGAGGAGCGGATTAGTCTCTTCCTCATTGATTCTCCTGCGTTTCCAGTGGTGCTGGGTATTCCCTGGTTGGCTTATCACAATCCTAAAATTTCGTGGAAACAGGGGGCTCTTAAGGGGTGGTCAGAGGAGTGCTCAGGAAGGTGTGTGGGAGTTTCCATCGTTGCGCATTCCCCCCGAATATGCCGATTTGGCAATCGCCTTCTGTAAAAAGAGAGCAACCTGATTACCACCTCATCGACAAGGGGATTGTGCGGTAATCCTCCAGGTAAACGCCGCACTTCCTAGGAGTCACATATATCCCCTGTCACAGAAGGAGACGGTGGCTATGGAGACATATGTCACCGAATCTCTGGGACAGGGGTACATTCGGCCCTCCACGTCACCTGCCTCCTCAAGTTTCTTTTTTGTGAAGAAGAAGAAGGGAGGTCTGCATCTGTGCATTGACTATAGAGGTTTAAATTCCATCACAGTGGGGTTCAGTTACCCGCTACTTCTCATCGCCACCGCGGTGGAGTCATTCCCACGGAGCACGCTTCTTCACAAAACTGGATCTCAGGAGCGCGTATAACTTGGTGCAAATCCGGGAGGGAGATGAGTGGAAGACCGCGTTTAGTACCAGATCTGGCCATTATGAGTACCTCGTCATGCCGTATGGGTTGAACAATGCTCCAGCCGTTTTCCAATCCTTTGTTGACGAGATTCTCAGGGACATGCATTCATAGTGGAGGTGGACGCGTCCGAGGCTGGTGTTGGAGCCGTGCTATCACAGCGCTCGGGCACGCCCCCGAACCTTCGCCCCTGCGCTTTCTTTTCGAGGAAGCTCAGTCCGGTGGAGCGAAACTATGATGTGGGGGACCGGGAGTTGCTGGCTGTGGTAAAAGCTCTGAAGGTGTGGAAACATTGGCTTATGGGGGCGAAACACTATTTTCTCATCTGTACTGACCACCGTAATCTGGAGTACATCCGAGCGGCGAGGAGACTGAATCCTCGCCAGGCAAGGTGCGCAAAGTTTTTCACCAGATTTCCCGTAACGCTAAGGCCGACGCACTGTCCCGTCTCTATGACACCGAGGAGCGGTCCATCGATCCCACCCCCATACTTCTGGCCTCTTGTCTGGTGGCACCGGTGGTATGGGAGGTGGACACGGACATCGAGCAGGTGTCTCGTTTAGAACCTCCTCCACCACAGTGTCCAGCTGGTCGGAGGTACGTCCCACTTGGTGTTCGTGATAGATTGATCAGGTGGGCCCACACGCTACCCTCCTCTGGTCATCCGGGGATCGAGAGGACAGTGCGGGCTCTTAGGGGGAAGTACTGGTGGTCCACCTTGGCTAAGGATGTGAGGGTTTATGTTTCCTCCTGTTCGTTGTGCGCCCAGTGTAAGGCTCCTAGACACCTGCCTAGAGGAAGTTACAGCCCCTCCCCGTTCCACAGTGGCCTTGGTCACATCTGTCTCTGGACTTTCTTACCAATCTTCCCCCGTCACAGGGGAACACTACGAACCTGGTCGTTGTGGATCGGTTCTCTAAGTCCTGCCGTCTCCTCCCTTTGACCGGTCTCCCTACGGCCCTACAGACTTTTTTACATAAGCATCAAGGGTTTGACTCTTATTTTTCCATTGACTGCAATGTCTTGACATTAGTGTCAATTGGTTGACAATTTTTCCCATTGACTACAGATTAATTGACATAAGCATCAATCTTATGATCATTTTATTTTCCCATTGCAATGTATTGACATGAGTCATATTTTTCCATTGAATGCAATGAATTGACATTAACTTCAACCATGTGACACTTTTGTTTTCCAATGGAATTCAATGTATTGACATACTGTAAGCATCAATTGTTGACACTCATCTTTTTCCATTGGCACCGCAAAGCTTAAGATTCCACCTTTAGATCCTCTGTGTTCTGATTGTTCTAACGGCCTCTTTAAACACATCACGTATCACAGTGGAAAATAACTTTAGCTGACATTCCAGTATGTATCAGTATTTATGAGAGGCTGTGAAAACCCAAACAAGTTACTGCCTTTCCAGGGACAAAATAAAAACCCTATCCATGAAATCAGAACTTGAGCTTCTCTCACTTTTCATTTTTAATTCGACTGACTATTTGGTCAGTTTTTTTAATGATTGTAATGGCTCTCGTCAAAAGGAGTGGACCAAGCACAGCGTGGAAAGTGTTCATGATTTTTATTTTCAAAAAAACACTCAAACAAAATAACAGAAGTGAAAACGAAAGCGCACAGTTCTGTCAGGAAAAAACACTAAACAGAAAACAATCCCACAAAACCCAAAAAGAAAATGACAACTTATATATGATCCCCAATCAGAGACAACGATAGACAGCTGCCTCTGATTGGGAACCACACATGGCCAAAAACAAGAAATAGAAAATATAGACTTTCCCACCCGAGTCACACCCTGACCTAACCAAACATAGAGAATAATAAGGACCTATAAGGTCAGGGCGTGACAATGATGGTTTGAATGAATGTTGTTGTGTATTTGGATTAGGACCCAAACTCCATAAGACATAAGTCTAAAGACACACGTGTAACTGGAAAGCTAGCTGCGATGACCACACAATCCATTGTTGACATTTGATGTTCACATGCACTGACTGTTAACAACTCAGCAACTTGATCTGATATGCAAGTAAAGCGCAGCAATGCGCAGAAAACATTGATAGCAGTGATTCAGTCAAGTTCTGACTGCATGGATGATATGATTCATATATAAACTAGCATTGTTTTATCACGCCACGCTTCTGTCCTCTTAGGCTGGGTGGATGGGAGGAGGGCAGGGAAGTGGAGAGCAGGGATGCCATATTCTATGATGCAGAAGTCAGGCAGCATACATATTGCGTGTGCTTAATCACAACTTAACCAGGGAGTTGATTGAATTGATCAATTTCTTGGTAATGTATACACCAGTGGAGACTCTTCAGAGGAGGAAGGTGAGGACCATCCTCCTCAGTGAATTTCATAAAATGTTTAATGTTTTAACATTTAAAACACTTTAAACACTGAAAGCATAAACTACAGCTAGCTAGCACTGCAGTGTATAAAATGTGGTAAGTAGTTAACTCAAAGAGAAAGAAAGACAATAGCTGAACAGTTTTGAACAAATTAATTTCTTCCAAAATAAAAGAGAAGCAAGAGAGAAATATGGTGACAACGATGTAGGCTGTGTGTGGTGGCTTGGCTTGGAAAGTTTTTTTTGCCCGGTCACATACAGCTGATGTGTTGTGCATTGATGTCCACAAGCGAAGGGAAGAGAAGGAATACAACGTTGCGGTTATGAGAGTGAACTCTGTTTACGTGTGATCAGGGGTGTATTCATTCCCCCGATTCTGTTGAAAAACGTTTCTTAAACAGAAGCAAACGCAACAAAACGGGGACAAACATACCTGGATTTGGATTTGGAACTGTTGGACTAATGATTACACCCTATATCAGCTAGATGCAGGCAAGACTGCAAGGCGTTGTTACACCTCAAATTTGTCTCTCGACCTGTGTGCACCTATGTTGTAAACTTTCATCATAGGCTAGGCTGTAGAAACCTCATGATGGGTACAGGAAAAATGTGATTATCATGTAGTAGCCTAAATCTATCAATGTTACATTGAACTGGGTGAATAGAATATGAATGAGAGTCATCCAATATGCTGTAAAGAAATAAGGCCATGGTCATGAAAAACAAATTGGCACTGATCGCCACTGGTACACACTCATGCAACTTGTTGCACGTAGAGTATGTGCGTGCATGCATGTCCACACAGGACTCACACATTCTCGCACTGCTAAAGCCACATACCCATTCATGCACACAAATGCATGGCAGGCCAATGTGTCTTACTGATGGGTAATCAGCGTAATGCATATCAACTTGTGAACATGTGTGTCCATTTTCAAAATGTTTTAACCCCTCCCCCACTTTTCTGGGAAAGTCCTTAGAGTAAGGGGTGGCTTATAAGGGGACAGACTGGAGTGACGGAGCGTTTGAGTGTGTGGGTGAGACTGTGAGTAAGTGAGAGAGGAGGAGAGAGATGAGAAGCGTTTGGAGCAGCAGTCTGTGCGGAGGAATTCCAGCCACCCCTCCTTGTAGAAGAGACGATGGAATGTATGTGAGAGTAGGTGTGTGTGACTGATTCCCCCTGCAAGGGGAGAGTCTTTCTAGCCAGGCTGCAGTACCCTAGGTCTCACTCTCCCCTCCTGAAGTGGACTTCTAAAACACCCCTGCCTTCTCCCCAACTTCAGAGGAGAAGGTGCGACTGGGACTGTGAAGCCAGACGTCGTGTGTGTCGAAGTCGTGTTTGTCTGTGTGAGTGAGACTTTGTGTGAGAGTGAAAGACACAACGCTCCACTGTCACCATGTCTGTTCTCATAGCCACTGGCCAGATGAAGATAGACACCACTAGCTCCTCCAGAAAGGTAAGCATGGCCTTGTTAGTATGCATGCTGTGGTGCTGTCTGGGACATGTCTGTCTGTCTTATCAGGGACTGAAATGACTGACTGCCACATTTCTATAAGAGCAACAGGACAGCAAGGGACAGAGGGTATTTACAACTCTCTTTCTGGTGCTTTTGGTGGACATGTACTGCTGTTTCATTTAATGTATAATTTCTGTTTTGCCTTTATAAGAGCAGGTACAATCTCAGTGAAGTTCTGGTTTCTACAAATGCATCTGGCCACATTATAAAAAGTTGCGTGGACTGAGCTAAGCATTGGTATGTGAATCATGCGCTGAGGAAAGGAACAAAAGAGCAACATCTTGACTCGTACGTGAATAGAATAGATACAGCATTTTTTTTTTTTATCTGAGGGCTCTTTTGGATTTTTTACTAGATAGCTACAGTAGAGTTACAGTAGAGCATGTGTCAAATCTATCTTGGTGTATACAGTTATACATTAGTTGTGGGATAACTCTGGATGAACTCATTGAATTCTGCTCTATGATTAGACACACGGATTTCAGAAATCTATAGTGCCTTTAGAAAGTATTCACACCCCTTCACACCCCGGCCAAACCCGGACGACGCTGGGCCAATTGTGCGCCGCCGATGCTGCGCTACTCGGGTGTCACGCCCTGGCCATAGAGTGGCTTTTTATTCTCTATTTTGGTTAGGCCAGGGTGTGACTAGGGTGGGCATTCTATGTCCTTTTTTCTATGTTTTGTATTTCTATGTCTTGGCCTGGTATGGTTCTCAATCAGGGACAGTTGTCTATCGTTGTCATACTTAGGTACCCTTTTCCCCCACCTGTTTTGTGGGAAGTTAACCTTGTAGTTGTTCAGGGCACATAGCCCAAAGCTTCATGGTTGGTTTTTTGTTCTTCGTTTTGTCGGCGTCATTTTTAAATAAAGTAAAAATGTACGCTGACCACCTTCAGCCAGCCGTGACAGAACTTCCCACCACCAACGGACCAAGCAGCATGGTAAGCATCGACTCCTGGACATGGGAGGACGTTCTGGACGGCAAGGGAGTCTACACATGGGAGGAGATCCTGGCGGGAAGGGATCGCCTTCCATGCGAACAGGTGGAGGCAGCTAGGAGAGCAGAGGCAGCCGGAGAGAGGAACCAGCGGTATGTGGGAACACGGCTGGCAAGGAAGCCCGAGAGGCAGCTCCAAAATTTTTGGGGCGGGGCACACGGGGAGTGTGGCAGAGTCAGGAAGCAGACCTGAGCCAACTCCCCGTGCTTACCGTGGCGAACATGGGACTGGTCAGGCCTCGTGCTATGGGGTGATGCGCACGGTACCGAGGCGGAGTATTCATAGGTCGGTAGGCTCGGTGCCAGCGTCCCGCTTTTTCCCGGGGGGAAGCCGGCATCCAGCAAGAATGGTACTGTCACGTCCTGGCCATAGAGAGGCTTTTAATTCTCTATTTTGGTTAGGCCAGGGTGTGACTAGGGTGGGCATTCTATGTCCTTTTTTCTATGTTTTGTATTTCCTATGTCTTGGCCTGGTATGGTTCTCAATCAGGGACAGCTGTCTATCGTTGTCTCTGATTGAGAACCATACTTAGGCACCCTTTTCCCCCACCTGTTTTGTGGAGCCCATCAACACATGCCATAATGTCAAAGTGGAATTATGTTTTTAGAAATGATTACAAATGAATTAAAAATGAATAGCTGAAATGTCTTGAGTCAATAAGTATTCAACCCTTGTATTATGGCAAGCCTAAATATGTTCAGGAGTAAAAATGTGCTTCACAAGTCACATACTGTAAGTTGCATGGACTAAATGACTACCCCATCTCTGTACTCCACACGTACAATTATATCTAAGGTCCCTCAGTCGAGCAATAAATATTCCAAGACAAGCTTTGCAATAAGGCACTAAAGTACTGCAACTGTTGCAAAGAAATTAACTTTTTGTCCTGAATACAAAGTGTTATGTTTGGGGCAAATGTTATGCGCATCCTTGTCATCTGCAATGACTAGGGAGTTTTTGAGGATAAAAAGAAACAGTATAGAGCTAAGCACAGGCCAAATCCTAGAGGAAAACATGATTCAGTCTGCTTTCCAACAGACACTGGGAGACAAATTCACCTTTCAGCAATAACCTAAAACGCAAGGCCAAATATACACTAGAGTTGCTTACCAAGACAACATTGAATGTTACTGAGTGGCCTAGTTACAGTTTTTACTTAAATCGTATTGAAAATCTATGGCAAGACTTGAAAACTGGCTGTCTAGTAATGATCAACAACCAACTTGACAGAGCTTGAATACTTGTGCAAATATTGTACAATCCAGGTGTGCAAAACTCTTAGAGACCTACTCGGTATGACTCACATCTGTAATCGCTGCCAAATGTGATTCTAACATGTATTGACTAAGGGGGTTGAATACTTATCTAATCAAGATATTTTCCCTTATTTCTTCTACTTTGACATTACAGTTTATTTTTTGTACATTGTTGACAACAAATTATAATTAAATCAATTTTAATCCAACTTTGTAACACTACAACATTTGGAAAAAGTCCGTGTGTGAATACTTTCTGAAGACACTGTATGTATTCAACAGAGGATAAGGTTGAACATCACCAACATATCCTATTTGACATGGGGAAACATTGAGCAAGGTACTTAACTCCAATTTGGTCCAGGGGAACTGTACTACTATGACTGACCCTGTAAAACAACACATTTCAATACACCTAAACTGTGTATGTGACAATAAAACCATTTTTTTTTCTTTTTTCTTTTCTTTTTTTGTGTCTTAGACCAATAACACCTGATCTGACTTTTCCCCCATGTTGGATAAGAATAATTTATGGTACTGTAACTAAATGTTATAGGCATTTCCATAGGAATAGAATCTAGGATGTTTTTTTGGGGGTTGCACCAGGGGTCTTCAAACTGTTATTGCCCAGGGACCCCCTCCCAGGCAAACATCATACGTTTGGAAAAACGGTTTTCTCGCACGTGTTGTCTTATCAGGTGAATGATAATGACAAGGAGAAATAATCAACATTTTTAGTTGAATAGATTTGGTTGATAGTTTTTTATTATTTTGACCTTCCTACGTTATAATTGGAAGAGGAAGTGTAAACTCTAACATAGCCTATTAGCTACAAAGGTAATTCCAATGTCCAAGTCAAGAAAACTTACCAGCAGCCAGCGGCACTTGCCGGCACTGGCAACCTATTCGCGGGTGCTTTTTAAAAGCCTAATTCAGATACCCCAGTGAGTGTCATTGGCTCCAATGAGTGTTATTGGCTCAATATTAGGAGTTGAGAAATAAAGTTGACATCCTCTAGGGGGCTGCAGACCCCTGGTTGAATACCCCTGGGTTACAGCATTAAATACAGTACATGGCGAGAAGCATCCAATCTATCCCTATTTCACCCTAAATTAATTTCTATTACACAATGACATGCATGACTCCTTAACCAACACCAGTCATAACCACCACACTCCATGGCAAAGTTAACACCAGAGAGTCTGACAACTTTGTGTCTGTGACGTTGAGCTCATCCATGCTGCTTCCCAGCCTCTCAGGCTTTGTCAGAACATACAGATGCAGAGACATATGGAGGTGTAAATTATACAGGGGGTTTGTGTGGCTGACTGTACCGCTACCAAAACCAAGCAGTAAACAAATGCACAACCACAGCTGAAGTGTGAGGTGCAGAACGGGAGGTGCTGTGCTGACAGTGTCACTCACAGGAGAGAAGCTCAGCATATGACATGGGTGCGCTTGTATTCTCTGTTACAAGAGTACACTTCAATTTGTTCCTCAATTCTCAGAGTACTTTTGTTATTTTATATCATGGGGTAGGATTTCTTGGAGTTAGGGTGTGACCATTGTGTACTTATTCTCGTTTGGTAGCAGCAAACTGTCTAACAAGTTTACATGTGGTCTTTTATCATCTTCCTCATCATCATCATCATCTGGTGCAGTCAAGCCTAGTAGCTGCAGGCATTTCAGTGTGTGTAGTCTGCTCCACATCATCCTGCATTAAAACTCAATTTCCTCAGCCTCTTATCTTCTGTCATTTCAATTTCGACTGCGAGTCAGTGTGGCTTCCCATCTCCTGGAATGTACTGGATATTAACAGTTATTTGGCATGCAAAAGTAAAGTTTATATGGCAGATATTTCAGGACTGGTGTCAATCATTTCAGGACTGGTGTCAACCCTGTCAGAGAGCAATAGCCTATGCATTTCTGCATGAATATTGATTTGCACATCCTGTATGAACTTAAAACAGGTTCATGTTTATTGACATGCTAGCATGGACATGAACTGTAGAAACATCCACAGGTGTGGGCAGTCTCACTTGCAATATACTACATGGATCAGTCTCACTTGAAATGTACTGCATGTATTAGTCTCACTTGACATGTACTGCTTGTATTAGTCTCACTTGACATGTACTGCTTGTATTAGTCTCACTTGAAATGTACTGCATGTATTAGTCTCACTTGAAATGTACTGCATGTATTAGTCTGTACTGCATGTGTTAGGTTTCAGTTGGTTTTAAATACATGAATAAGAATGGAATTAGCATTGCAAGTTCAACTAACTGAACCAGCATCTGTGATCTGTGGGGCAGTTTGCTTTGATACAACATGCCACAGCAATAATAAAGTGCATTAACTTGCAACACATTGTAATTGCATTCACCAACATTACATCAGGCTGAAATGAGCCAAGTGTTGTAATGGGGAGTTGAAGTATAATTGAATGATAAGGAACGGATTCCACTTCCAGAATCCTATTAAGTTTAGCTTCAGTGAGGTATAATTGTATTTTGATACACAGTGAGGAAGACATAATTATGTTGCCAACCTTCAAACAGGCAACAGTTCTGGTCTCTAACCGACTATATCGTCTTTATAGCTGTAATGCTGATGGAAAAGAGGAAATGCATTACGAACATGTTGCAACTCGCAAGTCTTTGCTGTTCTAAGATGTTGTAGTTTATTTTTGTCTGCAGTAAAAATCAATTGGAACTGTATATTTTCGTGAAAGAAAAAAAATATTTTGAAATGAAAGTAAGACTGTGTTGTGTGGCATTGTTACAATCCAATAGCATTATCTATGGTCATTTAGGATATGGGTTTATAGCGATTTGAATGAATCAAACAGTAATAGCTGCTAGGATAGGAGAAGTCTTGGGGGGAGGTATTGTTTCATGAAGTCACGCCTCACCCTATCTTGAGATAGTGTAGTCCCATCACGACCCTGGTTGTGTGATAAGTATACTCATTGACTTCCTCAGCATCAGGGGAAATTATTAGTGCCCTTGCCAATGCCGGGGAAAATGGCCCCACATTTTGATTAGCATGACATTAACTAAAGCCATCTTATTACATGCGTGTAGAAGAGTAAAGGCTTTCAACATCCTCCGCCGGAGGGAAGAAATAAGATATTACTATCGACTCAGCATTGATTGATCCGTTTACTCTGCCTGCCAATTAATGTGTATGTCATTTTTTTTTACTGCAGCCCATAAGGCTGTAAACTGAAGAATGGGTAATGGGCTATGGAAGGAACAAGCTACAGAGGTTGTAAACTGAAGAATGTCTATTACTAACACAAGATAATCTTGTAAAATGAGAAGCACCCTACAGTAACTAATGTAGTTGTAAGGGAAAAGATGTTTACTGACATCCTGTCCATTTCATTTGACTCACTTTCTTTTCCCCTGACCTGACACCCATCCATAGATGTTTATTAGAGAGGAAGATGGTAAACCCTCAGTCAATACAGGTATGTGTGTCAAATGACCTAGGGACTGAGCCCCCCAAGCTCCAGTAACACAGTTCCTCCTGGGGCCCTGATGGTATAACTCTACATTCAGTCAGTATGGCTATATGTGAACGGATGACAATGGGGCCCCAGAGCTGAGTAAGGTAGAAGCTGAGGTAGGAGCTGAGCCCTCTGGCAATGAGTCCTCTGGGAAGCCCAAAGCAGCCAGGCAGGCAGTTCAGAACAAGGCCTGACACAAGGTGATGGAGATTACAGAACATCCATCAGAAAGGTTGGAAAACATGTCAAGTGAGCAGAACCTATCGCCCAGGGGTATACAGGAAGAGGCCTAGTAAAAGCATTATGAACAAGAGAGAGTAACAAATGATGACAGGCAGGCAAAACAAGACCTGGAAAAGGAGATGTGTGTTTCAAGAGCTGAATTCCAAGTACCCGTATGTTCAATCTGTCACTGTGAAAACAACTGAAAAGTAAGGTCTATCTCAATTCAACCCATTGTTAGTGTGTGAGTTTTAGAGAGTAGAAACCTTGACTATCAAAATGTAAGTAATAATATTGTAGCCACATTTGGATTTTTACCAACCAAAGTATTTTTTATATTTTTTATCTATGACATTTATAAACATTTATGGTTGAAAATGACCCTTGCCATCCAATTACCTTCATGTTCTAGGCCCTTGATTTTGGAATGGAAACTCTTTGAAGCATTGAAATCAATTTAATATAGATACATTTGTAGTAAAGGGGGAGGGGTGCATTTTTATGAAATCCATGAATCACTGAGCCTACAGCAGCTCTGCAGGGAATGATATGAAAAGGACTCAATGAAAAAGGAAAATGTATTGTAACCCCCTCATTGTTCAGTTAGAATCTACAATATTTTTCAACTACAATTTGTAATAAGGATGGAGCATGTCATTACTTGTGTCTCTCTGCGCAAACAAGATGCAAAAAGAATCAGGAGGATAGTTTTTAATCCACTGCAATTGATTTCTGTTGTAGCCTATTGTCAAAGGACAGTAACGCTTGATGGCGTCGGCGGCATGGTCTATTTAGCATCATAGTAGTGCTGCTTTGAAGTTACTTGTGTGTTCAGCAGATGACCCATTTCTCAGAAATCCACCACAGCATCAGTTTGGAGGTCTGAGCTTTCACAGTGAGGGGGGCCAGCCAGGGTACTCTCATTTGGGAATTGAATCTGTGACACTCAGACGGTGACTGTGGAGGCTCTCAACTTTCCACAAGTGCCTGTCCCAACTGACCACTATCACATACATGCAAAAACTTTACACATTTAACAGCACAGACATGCCTGAGTATTATTTAAATCTCCATCTTCTCAGGTTACGCTGCTGACTACTAAAAGGCCATTGGGGCAGGTGAGGAAAGGTATATGATGGTGAAGATTATCTGGTCTAGTTGTGCTTTTGGGTCACAATAATTACTCAAAGCCATTTATGCAATGTAAACTGGCAGAACACTTTCACAGTTGGTGTCTATAGCTAGGTTTCCATCCAATTGGCACAGATTTTCAACTAAATATTCTAAAATCTGCATAAAAACAATGTGCATTTTCCCACCAGATCCATCAAATTGACTTTTTGAGATAAAATGCTGTGCATGATGACGTAGTGCACATAAAAATCACTTTTGTAGTTAAATTCCCATATACAGAAAAAAATACAATTTAAATAGGTTTCCATTGCATTTTCAATTCTTCTGATGGTTTTGTCACAAAATATTTTTGCATTATATAGAGATTGTGCCCACTCTGGTCTTGGCATATGCACTCTAGCCAACAGCTCATGATAGAGTGCAGATATAGCCTACTACATGATGAGATTATTATGGACAAAAGAGCAAGATTATTTTTCTTTGTCAAATGGCAGTGAAGCATCGATCATAAGACCTTAGATATGTACATCAAGCTCATCACCATGCACTTTCACCATCCTGTGAAGTTCATCATAATTGATTTAATCTGTAGCCTAATAGACTGCATGCTTTCTTGAGTCATAGTGCGAGGACCAGCCAACAGATCATCCTGTGACTCCAAGTGTACTTCCATATTGCCTTGGGAAAGTATTCAGACTTTTTCCATATTTTGTTATGTTACAGCCTTATTCTAAAATTGATTAAATTAAAAGAATGCACAGCAATCTACACACAATACCCCATAATGACAAAATTAAAATGTTTTTTTAGACATTTCTGCAAATGTATTAAAAATTTCAAACAGAAATACATGATTTACATAAGTATTCAGAACCTTTGCTATGGGACTAGAAATTTGAGTTTTCCAAAAGGCACTCAGACCATGAGAAACAAGATTCTCTGGTCTGATGAAACCAAGATTTAACTCTTTGGCCAAAATGACAAGCGTCAAGTCTGGCACCATCGCTATGGTGAAGCATGGTGGTGGAAGCATCATGCTGTGGTGATGTTTTTCAGCGGCAGGGAGTGGGAGACTAGTCAGGATCGAGGCAAAGATGAATGGAGCAAAGTATAGAGGGATCCTTGATGAAAACCTGCTCCAAAGTGCTCAGGACCTCAGACTGGGGAGAAGGTTCACCTTCCAACAGGACAACGACCCTAAGCACATAGCCAAGACAACGCAGGAGTGGCTTCGGGACAAGTCTCTGAATGTCGGGCCTCCCGAGTGGCGCAGCGGTCAAAGGCACTGATCAGTGCTAGAGGCGTCACTATAGATCCAGGTTCGATCCCAGGCCGTGAACGGGAGACCTGTGAGAAGGCACAAAATTGGCCCAGCATCGTCCAGGTTAGAGGAGGGTTTGGCCGGCTGGGATGTCCTTGTCCCATCGTGTTCTAGTGACTCCTTTTGGTGGCCGGGCACATGCACACTGGCTTTGGTCGTTAGCTGTACGGTGTTTCCTCAGACACACTGGTGCGGCTGGCTTTAGGGTTAAGCGAGCAGTGAGTCAAAAAGCAGTGTGTGTTTCAGGGGACACATGGCTCTCGACCTTTGCCTCTCCCGAGCACACGGGTGTTGCAGTGATGAGACAAGACTGTAACTACGAATTGGATATCACGAAAAGGGGTAAATGGTGAAGCATGGTATCTGAATATCCTTGAGTGGCCCAGCCAGAGCCCGAATTTGAACCCGATCGGAACATCTCTGGAGAGACCTGAAAATAGCTGTGCAGCAACGCTCCCCATCCAACCTGCAGAGAAGAATGGGAGAAACTCCCCAGATACAGGTGTGTCAAGCTTGTAGCGTCATACCCAAGAAGACTCAAGGCTGTAATCGCTGCCAAAGGTGCTTCAACAAAGTACTATGTGAAGGGTCTGAATACTTACGTAAATATGATAGTTCAGTTTTTTATTCGTAAGAAATTTGCAAACCTTTCTAAAAACCTATTTTTGCTTTGTTATTATGGGGTATTGTGTGTAGATTGATGAGGGGTGAAATCAATTTAATACATTTTAGAATAAGGCTGTAAAGTAACAAAATGTGGAAAAAGTCAAGGGTTCTGAATACTTTCCGAAGGCACTGTATATCAATATTTGCTCATAAAGGTGTTTCCACTGTCATTTCGCGCATAATTAATTTGACAAAAACACAAAAAGACCCCACCTTGTCCAGCATATTTGGTTTTGTCTACATTTGGAAAGTTTACTAACAAATATACAGTTTCCATCAGGCCTGTTGTGACATTTTTATCCAACATGTACTTTATTAACATAAAAAGGTTGGATGGAAATCTGGTTTATGGCACTGTCGGTAGCTAGGTTTCAATCTAATTGGCGACAGATTTTCATGCGAATATTCTCAAATCTGAAGGAAAAAAACAATATGCACATTTTCCCACCAGGATGTGTTTCCATCCAATTGACTTGTTGCAGATAAAAGGCAGTCCATGATGACATACTGCACATAAAAATACCTTTTGTGGTTGAATTCCCATGTACCGAATTAAAAATACAAGTCATTTTCAACTCTAATTATTGTTTTCTCACAAAAATGTTGCGTTATATAGCAAGTGTGCCTGCCCACTCTAGTATTGGCATGTGCGCTATAGCCAACAGTGATATCTGCCTACAATTTTGATTATTATGGACATACTATTATTTAAAAACGTCAAATGGCAGCCTAGCATTGACTATCATGTCACCAGAATAAGACCCTCAATATTTATTTGAAAGTATCATCAAAATCAAATTAAATCAAATTATATTGGTCACATACAGTACACATATTTAGCAGATGCTATTGCGGGTGTAGCAAAATGCTTGTGTTCCTAGCTCTAACAGTGCAGTAGTATCTAACAGTGCAGTAGTATCTAAACACATTTCACAACAATAAACATAAATATAAAAGTAAAAGAATGCAATATGAGATGAGAAAAGCAGTATGTAAACATGATTTAAATATTATTAAAGAGACTAGTGTTCCATTATTAAAGTGGCCAGTGATTCAAAGTCTATATATATCGTGTAGCAGCCTCTAAGGGCAGGGTATCGTAACCCGGTGGAAGCCCGGCTAGTGGTGGCTATTTAACAGTCTGATGGCCTTGAGATAGAAGCTGTTTTTCAGTCTCTCTGTCCCAGCTTTGATGCAGCTGTACTGACCTCACCTTTTGGATGATAGTGGGGTGAACAGGCCGTGGCTAGGGTGGTTGATGTCCTTAATGATCTTCTAGTCCTTCCTGTGACATCAGGTGCTACAGGTGTCCTGCAGGGCAGGTAGTTTGCCCCCGGTGATGCGTTGGGCAAACCGCACCACCCTCTGGAGTGCCCTGCAGTTGTGGGCGGTGCAGTTGCCGTACCAGATCGTCAGTGATGTGTAAACCGAGGAATTTTCCACCTGATAAGCTTTCCACCTTCTCCATTGCGGTCCTGTCGATGTGGATAGGGCCGTGCTTCCTCTGCTGTTTCCTGAAGTCCACGATCAGCTCCTTTGTTTTGCTGACGTCGAGTGAGAGGTTATTTTCCTGCCACCACTCTCCCAGGGCCCTCACCTCCTACCTGCTGGCTGTCTCATCATTGTTGGTAATCAGGCCGTAAACACTCCAGACAGCTAGTCTGCGCATGCTCTGAGGACGCGGCTAGGGATGCTGTCTGGGTAGGCAGCCTTGCGAGGGTTAACATGCTTAAATGTCTTACTCACGTTGGCCACAGAGAAGGAGAGCCCACAGTCCTTGGTAGCGGGCTGTGATGGTGGCACTGTGTTATCCTTAAAGCGGGTGAAGAAGGTGTTTAGCTTGTCCGGAACTAGGATTTTGGTTTCCGCGATGTGGCTGGTTTTCCCTTTTGTAATCCGTGATTGTCTGTAGACACTGCCACATACGTCTTGAGTCTGAGCAATTGAATTGAGGCTCCATTTTGTTTCTGCACTGCCGTTTTGGCCGTTTTATTGCCTTACGGAGGGAATAACTACACTGTTTGTAACAGAAACATATCCCAGTCCGCATGATCAAAACAATCTTGAAGCATGGATTCCAATTGGTAAGACCAGCGTTGAATCGACCTTAGCACGGGTACTTCATGTTTGAGTTTCTGCCTATAGGAAGGGAAGAACAAAATGGAGTCATTATCAGATTTTCCGAAGGGAGGGCGGAGGGCCTTATTGGCATTTCGAAAGTTTAGGAGCGGTGGTCCCATGTTTAATCAGCGCGAGTACTACAGTCAATGTGTTGATAGAACTTCGGTAGCCTTTTCATCAAATTTGTTTTGTTAAAATCCCCAGTTGCAATAAATGCGACCTCAGGATATGTGGTTTCCAGTTTGCATAAAGTCCAGTGTAGTTCTTTGTGGGCCGTCGTGGTATTGGCTTGTGGGGAATATACACAGCTGTGATTATACCGAAGAGAATTCTCTTGGGAGGTAATACGGTCGGCATTTGATTGTGGGGTATTCAAGGTTAGGTGAACAAAAGGACTTAAGTTTCTGTATGTTATCACAGTCACACCATGAGTAGGTAATCATGAAACATGTACCCCCGCCTTTCTTATTCCCGGAGAGTTCTTTATTTCTGTCTGTGCAAGAACCCAGATGGCTGTCTGGATGGGAACAGTGTATCCCAAGGGAGACATTTTTCCATGTTTCAATCCCTGAGGTCTCTCTGAAAGGAGATCCTCACCCTGAGCTCATCTACTTTATTATCCAGAGACTGAACATTGGCGAGTAATATACTCGGAAGCGGTGGATGGTGGGCATGCCTCCAAGAAGTCCACTCCGAATAAGCCTCTGGGGGGGGGGGGGGGGACGATCAAAGGATCCAATTTGGGAAAGTCAAATCAAATCAAAATGATTTATATAGCCATTCTTACATCAGCTGATATATCAAAGTGCTGTACAGAAACCCAGCCTAAAACCCCAAACAGCAAGCAATGCAGGTGTAGAAGCATGGTGGCTAGGAAAAATTCCCTAGAAAGGCCAAAACGTAGGAAGAAACCTAGAGAGGAACCAGGCTATGAGGAGTGGCCAGTCCTCTTCTGGCTGTGCCGGGTGGAGATTATAACAGAACATGGCCAAATTACCAGCATGGTCAAATAACAGTAATCACAGTGAACAGGTCAGGGTTCCATAGCCGCAGGCAGAACAGTTGAAACTGGAGCAGCAGCACGGCCAGGTGGACTGGGGACAACAAGGAGTCATCATGCCAGGTAGTCCTGAGGCATGGTCCCAGGGCCATGTATGCTCTCTCCGAGAGAGAGAGAAAGAAAGAAAGAAAGAGAGAATTAGAGAGAGCATACTTAAATTCAAACAGGACACTGGATAAGACAGGAGAAATACTCCAGATATAACAGACTGACCCTAGCCCCCCGACACATAAACTACTGCAGCATAAATACTGGAGGCTGAGACAGGAGGGGTCAGGAGACACTGTGGCCCTGATACCCCCGGACAGGGCAAAACAGGCAGGATATAACCCCACTCACTTTGCCAAAGCACAGCCCCCACACCACCACAGGAATATCTTCAAACACCAACTTACCATCCTGAGACAAGGCCGAGTATAGCCCACAAAGATCTCCGCCACGGCACAACCCAAGGGAGGACGCCAACCCAGACAGGAAGAACACATCAATGACTCAACCCACTCAAGTGACGCACCCATCCTAGGGACGGCATGGAAGAGCACCAGTAAGCCAGTGACTGGTAATAGGGTTAGCCCCTGTAATAGGGTTAGAGGCAGAGAATCCCCGTGGAGAGAGGGGAACTGGCCAGGCAGAGACAGCAAGGGCGGTTCGTTGCTCCAGTGCCTTTCCGTTCACCTTCATACTCCTGGGCCAGACTACACTCAATCATAGGACCTACTGAAGAGATGAGTCTTCAATAAAGACTTAAATGTTGAAAGTCGTATTCCTGGTCATAATGCTGGTGAGTAACCACTGCTCTGATATCCAAAAGTTATTTCCGGCTGTATGTAAAAATACCCCAAACAATTCTGGGATAATAATGTAAGAAATAAGAAATAAAAATAAAAATACTACAAAGTTGCTCAGGACCTAGAAGCAGAGTTGCCATGACTCCAAGTTAACTTTGATATGATGGTTATTAGGTGATACCAATATTTGTTTCCATCACCATTTATCGCATAATTAATTTTACCAACACAAAAAGATCCCACCATGTCAAACAAACAAATTATCTGCTGCCATTTATACAATTGTACTGAAACGTCCTGTTTTCTTCACAGTTGTCATGTTTTTATGTATATATCAGTGGCTGGTGGGAGGAGCTATAGGAGGATGGCTCATTGTAATGGCTGGAATGGAATAGAACACATCAAACATATGGAAACCACATGTTTGACTCCGTTCCACTTAAGCGATTACAATGGGCCCGTCCCCCTTTAGCTCCTCCCACCAACCTTCTCTGATATGTACACTACATGACCAAAAGTATGCGGACACCTGCTCGTCGAACATCTCATTCCAAAATCATTGGTATTAATATGGAGTTGGTCCCCCATTTGCTGCTATAACAGCCTCCACTCTTCTGGGAAGGCTTTCCATTAGATGTTAGAACATAGCTGCAGGGACTTCCTTTCAGACACAAGAGCATTAGTGAGGTCGGACACTGATATTGGCGATTAGGCCTGACTCGCAGTCGGCGTTCCAATTCATCCCAAAGGTGTTCGCTAGGTTCCTGTGCTGAGGTTGTTTCCAGAGGCAGTTTGGAACTCGGTAGTGAGTGTTGAAACCGAGGACAGATGATTTTATACACCTGTCAGCAAAGGGTGTGGCTGGAATAGCCAAATCCACTAATTTGAAGGGGTGTCCACATACTTTTGTATATATAGTGTCTATATGCAATATATATCTATCCTACTGTATGGCTTTACTCGCATAAAAACTGTGTATGGAAACGTGGTTTACGGTGCTGTCCATGCATGGAGCTGAAATCCCGCACAGTGCATTCCCAGGGGACATAAGGTTCAAAGGATGAATAAATACTTTTTGTATCTCGATTCAAGAGGAATGTGTTGAATTTGTGTTTGAGGTTGGCTGCCAAGGTCTTCTAGATACAAATATGGAAAAGAAGCTCAAAAGACTTGAAGAAAATACTGAATGTAGTAAGGGGTGTCGGTAAACTATAACTGTCATAAAAAAAAGTCGTCATTCTTCTGAATGCAAGTGTCTTTTCTCATTGAGCCGCAGAGAGGCACTCGAACTCCGTCCTGGACTAACAGGGACTGGAACGACCAGAATAACGACCCGAATAATCACATACTGCTTGTTTTTTGCACTTTTTTGAGACCGGACAATTAAAAAAAAACTTGAATGCAATATTGGATTAAAGGAAATCTGCTCTGCCCCTCCATGAATGTGTATTATATGCAGTAGGCTATCGTGTGCAGTGTGTTTTTGAGATAGATTGTGCACAGCCTTACCTCACTTCTCATGCAGAACGCGTCCACGGACGCGCCACGTCCTTCACACACACACCAGGTCTGTCTAACCACCAAAGCTGTTAGCTGTTGAGGCTATCAGCCTATTTAGTAACTTTGATCGGGTACAATTTCTGAATCTGTATTTAAAATCAGATAGGATACCCATAGGGACGGGCTACTACGTCGCTGTGAGGACGCATCAACAAACCGAAGAGGGGAACCAACGTGCTCTGAATACAGACACCCAACTATTGACACCTAATGTAGCCTTGCTCACCGCTCCTTTAGGACAAAGCCAACAGATAATCGATCAGAGGACTTGCTGTTTAGCCTATAGGCCTCTCTGTTTTCTAATTAAAACAGGAAAAGGTTTTCAGTTTTAACACGTTATTTTATCGGGATTATTCACCTGTTGTCTTTGAACAATCTCCGCTTTATTCCAGAGGGAGACATTGGCCATCCGCCATCGGCTCTCTCCGAAGCGCACAGAAAAGAAGCAGTAGCCTACACATACAAGCAAGTCCCCAAAGACGAGAGCTGTCTCTTGCTTTGACATGCTGTAGGGGTTTTGTCTGGACTGGACTTATGGCTTCGCTGTATCAGAGATTCACCGGTAAGATTAATACAAATAACTCTTTCCCGCACCCACCTGAGGCCAGCCACCTACTCGGCGGACAGGTCGCGGATGAGGAGAACAACACAGGGAAGACCTCTCAGCCCGTCGCCGACGGCAGAGCCCATGTTCCCTACCGAAAGAAAAATGCGAGCGAGGACGAGCATGTAAGACCTTGTTCTAAACCTCTACTTTAAACTATTGGTGTATTGATTTTATAATTGAAAGCACCACCTGATTAATTGTTGACAACTTCAACTGATTGCATAGCCCCTGTCTGCTTTATATTTTTCGCCCCATCATTTGAGTGTACACTAACTATCATGCTGCTGCAATTATGTTCTTGGTTTACTCTTGCCTAAATGGTTTTGCAACTGAAACAGGGTGTGCTACCCCCGTGATTTTCAGATCAGCAGGCTATGAATTGCAGTATGATTTCTGAGCATCAGATGCTCCCTCAGTCGAGGCGTGGTTTCTATTGAAGAAACTTATTGTATCTGGATGGTTGGCCTTGTGTAGTGTCTGAATAGGCCGTCGCTCTCTGTGTTGTGGTACTTGCCCACTGTAACTGGTTAAAGTTGTATGTAACGGCATTTGAATACTCCTTCACAGCTCCCTGGTCTGTTGGTTGACAACTTGAAATTAATTCAAATTCAACTTTTGATATGTAGGTTAGATGCAAATTAAAACCCGATGTAATAACGTCAGGTTATTAATGTCCCTCTTTTGCAATCTAAGTATCTCATCGAAGTCGGCAAGCTTTCACGGGTTCTCGTTTTGCGAGGACTTTAATGTTTACATGTGGAGATCCAACAGATGAGTGTGTTCTGTAGCCCATGTTGATGATAATTAGACATAGGTCTACGCCTGATGTAGTCTGGTTTTACATTTGAATCATAATTAGTCTTCATTTTTGCGGCGAGGCTCAAGCCACTGTTACTTTCTATGGCCCTGTCCATGGTGCTGAAATTGGACATGAAGGCATTCCCTGCTTTTGTTAAAGAATTGGCCTCCTATTATAAATACAAATATTTAGTTCTTCATCGTCACGGTCGTTTTTGAACACTTCATGTTTTGTGTTGCTGTTAAAAAAACACTCAGCACAGGCGAGTCTAGGTTGAAATTTAGTTGAGTTGTCAACTAACATAAATTCAACGTGAAAACAACAAGAAATGTCACCATGTCATTGGATTTAGGTTTTTAAAAATATGAAATTCCCTTACATTGATGACTTTTGAGTGTTAACCTCTCATATATTTTCTCTCGGTAGAGATAGCGACCGCAACAAGGCTATATAGAGCCTGTCAATGTGAGGATGTCCCCGCTGCATTATTGATGTTTGTTGTAATGACAATCAGGCGATAAAGGGAGGAACGACCGACACTTTCTCTGTCACTGATACTGTTCTGTCGCGCTCAACACAGCACAACACAACGACACTGTCGTAGTGTGTCATGTTCCCTAATTTCCTGCCACAATGGCCACATGTATTGTATATCTCATTACAATATTAGTATCTTTCAATTTCATGATTTAACATGGTGGTGTATATTCGTTTTTTATTCTCTAGGGTTATTTCCAATACTTTCAAAAACAGATGGCTATGTTTCCTGTATCACCTTCAGCACGCCTTCAGTCCTGATATCCCCCAAGCAGTAGTGGAGTATGAAATTACCATTTGCCTCATGAGTTGAGGAGTTTCACAGTTTCTGGGGTGACATCTTGTTTTCTTGAACTCAGTGGGAATTAATAGTGTGTGTGTGTGTGTGTGTGTGTGTGTGTGTGTGTGTGTGTGTGTGTGTGTGTGTGTGTGTGTGTGTGTGTGTGTGTGTGTGTGTGTGTGTGTGTGTGTGTGTGTGTGTGAGTGCAATTATTTTATTATTAATACATAATAAAGGGGTCAATGTAAATAGTCCAGGTGGCCATTTGATTAACTGTTCAGCAGTCTTATGACTTGGGGGTAGAAGCTGTTCAGAAGCCTTTTGGTCCCAGACTTGGCGCTCCAGTATCGCTTGCCGTGCGGAAGCAGAGAGAATAGTCTATGCCTTTGGTGGTCTCGGACAATTTTTTGGGCCTTCCTCTGATACAGCCTCTGAGGTCCTGGATGACAGGTGAGTTCAGCCCCAGTGATATACTGGGCCGTAAGCACTACCCTCTGTAGCGCCTTGTGGTCGGAATCCAAGCAGTTGCCATAACAGGCAGTGAAGATGCTCTCAATGGTGCAGCTGTAGACCTTTTTGAGGATGTGAGGGCTCATGCCAAATATTTTCAGCCTCCTGGGGGGAAAGAGGCGTTGTCGTGCCCTCTTCTCTACTATGTTGGTGTGTTTGGACCATGATAGGTCCTTAGTGATGTGGACTCCGAGGAACTTGATGCTCTCGACCTGCTCCACTACAGCCCTGTCGATGTTAATGGGGGCCTGTTCGGCCCGCCGATTCCTGTAGTCCACAATAAGCCCCTTTGCCTTGCCCACATTGAGGGAGAGGTTGTTGTCCTGGCATCGCACTGCGTTGTCGGGCCTACCACTGTCGTGTCGTTGACAAACTTAATGATGGTGTTGGAATCGTGCACGTTGTTGCAGAGAGAGATGTTCAGTACCAGGGTCCTTAGCTTAGTGATGAGCTTGGAGGGCAGTATGGTGTTGAACGCTGAGCTGTAGTCAATGAACAGCATTCTAACGTAGGTGTTACTTTTGTCCAGGTGGGAAAGGGCAGTGTGGAGTTTGAAAGAGATTGCATCATCTGTGGATCTGTTGGGGTGGTTTGCGAATTGGAGTGAGTCTCGGGGGTCTGGAGTGCTGGAGTTGATGTGAGCCATGACTAGCCTTTTCAAAGCATTTCACGGCTACAAATGTGAGTGCTACGGGGCGGCAATCATTTAGACAGGTTACCTTGGCATTCTCTGGCACATGGACTATGGTGGTTTGCTTGAAACATGTAGATATCACAGACTGGATCAGGGAGAGGTTAAAAATGTCAATGAAGACACTTGCCAGCTAGTTATCGCATGCTCACCATGTAGCCTATATATGTTAACAGGATTATGTGGCATAGTACTATGGTATTATAGAGTCACCGGAGGGGATATCAGCCAGACTTCTTTCTCTTTCTCATTACCCTCTACTGCTAATGGCAGTCGGGGCTGAAATACAATAAAATGACTGTCATTAATCATTGCATGGCTGCTGCAGCCTAAAATAGGGTGACATTTAAAGGATAGTGACCTGTGGAGCAGGCTTCCTTTGTGAGCAGTAGCCATATTGACTTTCCCGGGGTGCCCAGCCAGCCAACAGAGGAGAACTCAAGCACATCCTATTGTTAAGTCCCTCCATCCCCTGACAAAGAAAGGTGACACACGAGTGTGCACTGTGCAGGAGAACTTGGTATCTAATGACTGAGTGGGAGATCGATTCATACATGTTTACTTACCTTTGAGTTCCTTATATTTTGAATTGAATTTAATTACCTTTATAGGCTAGCTAGGACATCAGTAAGCTTGGATTTTCATTGCTGTGGGGCACTGGGGAGTGGTGAGCTATGTGAATTGCTGTGTGAATGTTTATACACTTTTGTTTACTGACAATAAAGCTAACATCCAATGAGACACATTTCTGCCACTTTTATACAGAATTCATTAAAGCTCACAAATTCCATGTGGCAATTAGGTCTGTAATTACTATTGTGTACTGAAACACTTGCATCCCTGCTGAACTATAATGGGCAATTCATCACAATAGACTCAAGGGATCATTTCCTGAAAGTGTGATCTGATCCGCTTTGCTATTCAGCAACAGCCGTAGGAAGTTTATCACCTTGTATTCTTCACATTTCAATTGAAAGCTGAACATAATGTTGAAATGTAAAACCGGGTTTTTATATAGCACAGCAGTTTTATTTTCAACCAATTATCAAAAGAGTTAGTCTCTCCCTTGGTCGATGACGATAACCACTCAAGTGTGTCCTGAAACAGAGAAGAAAGACAGAAGTATCATACTCTCTGTCTGGGGAGCCTGCTGGGTAAGATTAGGTGTGAAACAGCATGGGTAGTTGGCTACAAAGATTTTCTCCAGGGACTAACATGTTATGTTATTCTCCCTGACTATTCTCTCTCTCTCTCTCTCTCTCTCTCTCTCTCTCTCTCTCTCTCTCTCGTTGATATGAGTGTTGTTTTTTTGCTTATTTCTCAGTATACAACATTTCAGATAAATATTGCAAGTTATTTATCCTAAAACAAAGCTCATTTCAACTCTGCTGTTTTTCCCAAAACATTACATAAGAATGACTCATAAAGATTCAATTTAGAACAATATCATACACATTATTTTATTTGATCAAGAGAATAGCCATTGAAATCTGATCAAACATGAAGACCCCTTCCTAGTAGGCACATTATTCTGTTATCATGTACTCACTTTGTCTGGTACTGATTTGGCATGGGAGTTCAAAGGGCATGATTGAAGTGGGAGATGTTTCATTGAGATGGGTACTGTTACTCTGGTTGGTAGACAAGGGCAGCCTCATCTAGCTCCATCTGTCTGTTAGTCCGAGAATAGAATAAACTCCTGCTAGTCTGTTCTGCTCTGGACCCACTCCTGCCCGTCCAGACAATTTTGGTCTGGATAGTAGCTACTATAAGCACACACTCTAGATTTGTGCAGTTAGCCCTGAGTCAAGCTTGGCCTAAATCACAGGCACCACTCCAGTGTTGGGGGACGACAAAGTTTGGAAGAAAAACCAAATAGGAGTGAGATTCTCTTAAAAGGATGGCATTTGTCAAATAATGCTTTTCTCGGAGTGGCTTGAGTCTGGGTCAAGGAGAGCTGCCACAGAGCTTACTAAGAGCATATTATTCTCTTTCCTCCCATAGTCCATATTAATAGCTGTGGCAATGCAATTAACAACATCCTGCTATTATGCCCCGGGATATGGCTGCATCATTAGGCCTTCCACGTGCTTTACTGCTGTTCGGGACGCTCTGCCACTTACATGTAGATGCTAGTCTGATAGCAGACAATGAGTCAGATAGTGGATGGTTTGTGTAGCCCAGAGCCATCTTTATACAGTATGTCTCTGGTATATCCATCCATCCAGGCCATGCCCATTCTCCCTGTCGTAAAGAACAGAGAGTGAACTTAGCAGCCTGCCACCCATAGAAATAGAATGACTAATTCTCTTTTATGCTAATATAATTTTATGTCTATGCGGCCACCGAGGCCATCTTCTCCTCACCACACCACAGCCTCCTCAGCTAGGACCTCCTGCTCTGTGTTGCCATGGTTTCAAAGATGAAGAGGGTGAGGCATAATCTCTCCTCACTCACTCTTGCTTCCTGGGTGCCATTTGTTTGCCATCTGGAGATGACGCAGCATACACATGATGCCCCTACCAAGGACATGCCACTCGCTCAAACCATGGCGACTGACATGATGCATTTGCCTAGAATGGCAGTTGAATTGCTTCTCCTAAACAAACAGGTTTAGATGAAAGCCCAAAACTGGGCCTATTATGTATTATCTGGAGGCGGCGTATGAATATGATCCTTTTTACCTCTCCTGAGTGCTCTGTCTGTTAACGTGGACGCTCTTTCTGTCACTGGGTATCTATCGACCTGTTTCCTGAACCTGCTGCCCTGCCCCCAGGGGCCTCTCAACAGGCCTTGCATCCCCTCTGCTCTGCCGTGCCGCCGCCCCTCCGAGGTCTGTCTGTCGCACCGTGCCATCTATCATCCCCGGCCATGCAGCCACGCCCCTCTACATTCTTGTCTGTCAATAGCACATCAAAGTGGCCCTACTGTAGCACAGTTGCGCTGCCTTATCCCAGATCTGTCTGTGCTGTCTTGCCAACAACTATGTCATTGTCCAAAATATGTTTCATTATCGTGACAAAGCTAGAGCTGCCTACCTCCCAGCTATCACATTTGTCTCCTTGAAAGTTGTGGGAACGTATGTTTTTGGTTTCACATTGGTTATGGGAATGAAGCTATATGTTTCCTGACTGGTAAATCTGAACCCTTTTCAAACATTCTGAGAACAGAAGTGAACATTTTGCCTGTTCTGGGAATGTTTATTTTTTTAGGTTGCAGGGAGGTTTTAAGAACGTTTTACTCTGGTTCCTTGAAAGTTTTTCTGGGAGGTTTTATTAACGCTCTGAGAACAGAAATTCTAGGTTATTTAGAGGTTTTTTTTATAGCTTCATTAAACTTTCCCAATACGATTTTTAATAACACTGCTAGCTTATTTTGGGGTAACTTTTTTGAGCCCCAAGCACAGATGGGACATATGGAAATTCATTTCCTTAGGCATTAATCATGTAAACACATTTATTTTTTATTGTGTCATGGCAGCAGTGAGATTTGAAGCTATGAGCTTGTGTTTTCTATCCATGGAAATAATCCACTGCGGCACCAGGATGGAGGTAGAATACCATGTTTGTTTTTTTACGGATACAAAGCTGTTCATTTTAGTCTATTCAAACAGGCCCCATTTCAAATGAAACAAGCAGTCATTCAGATCAGGTCAGGCTGAATAATGCGAGAGTAGTATCCTTCGTAGGAAGTGCCTACATTATTACGTATATTATTTGTCAATTGTGGGAATTAATTCATGTACAGTATATACTGTGTATATAATGTATCGGCCAGTCACTCCAATCTTAATTCTATTATATATATATATATATATATATATATATATATATATACAGTGCCTTGCGAAAGTATTCGGCCCCCTTGAACTTTACGACCTTTTGCCACATTTCAGGCTTCAAACATAAAGATATAAAACTGTATTTTGTGAAGAATCAACAACAAGTGGGACACAATCATGAAGTGGAACGACATTTATTGCAAATTTCAAACTTTTTTAACAAATCAAAAACTGAAAAATTGGGCGTGCAAAATGATTCAGCCCCTTTACTTTCAGTGCAGCAAACTCTCTCCAGAAGTTCAGTGAGGATCTCTGAATGATCCAATGTTGACCTAAATTACTAATGATGATAAATACAATCCACCTGTGTGTAATCAAGTCTCCGTATAAATGCACCTGCACTGTGATAGTCTCAGAGGTCCGTTAAAAGTGCAGAGAGCATCATGAAGAACAAGGAACACACCAGGCAGGTCCGAGATACTGTTGTGAAGAAGTTTAAAGCCGGATTTGGATACAAAAAGATTTCCCAAGCTTTAAACATCCCAAGGAGCACTGTGCAAGCGATAATATTGAAATGGAAGGAGTATCAGACCACTGCAAATCTACCAAGACCTGGCCATCCCTCTAAACTTTCAGCTCATACAAGGAGAAGACTGATCAGAGATGCAGCCAAGAGGCCCATGATCACTCTGGATGAACTGCAGAGATCTACAGCTGAGGTGGGAGACTCTGTCCATAGGACAACAATCAGTCGTATATTGCACAAATCTGGCCTTTATGGAAGAGTGGCAAGAAGAAAGCCATTTCTTAAAGATATCCATAAAAAGTGTCGTTTAAAGTTTGCCACAAGCCACCTGAGAGACACACCAAACATGTGGAAGAAGGTGCTCTGGTCAGATGAAACCAAAATTGAACTTTTTGGCAACAATGCAAAACGTTATGTTTGGCGTAAAAGCAACACAGCTGAACACACCATCCCCACTGTCAAACATGGTGGTGGCAGCATCATGGTTTGGGCCTGCTTTTCTTCAGCAGGGACAGGGAAGATGGTTAAAATTGATGGGAAGATGGATGGAGCCAAATACAGGACCATTCTGGAAGAAAACCTGATGGAGTCTGCAAAAGACCTGAGACTGGGACGGAGATTTGTCTTCCAACAAGACAATGATCCAAAACATAAAGCAAAATCTACAATGGAATGGTTAAAAAATAAACATATCCATGTGTTAGAATGGCAAAGTCAAAGTCCAGACCTGAATCCAATCGAGAATCTGTGGAAAGAACTGAAAACTGCTGTTCACAAATGCTCTCCATCCAACCTCACTGAGCTCGAGCTGTTTTGCAAGGAGGAATGGGAAAAAATGTCAGTCTCTCGATGTGCAAAACTGATAGAGACATACCCCAAGCGACTTACAGCTGTAATCGCAGCAAAAGGTGGCGCTACAAAGTATTAACTTAAGGGGGCTGAATAATTTTGCACGCCCAATTTTTCAGTTTTGATTTGTTAAAAAAGTTTGTCGTTCCACTTCATGATTGTGTCCCACTTGTTATTGATTCTTCACAAAAAAATAAAGTTTTATATCTTTATGTTTGAAGCCTGAAATGTGGCAAAAGGTATATATATATATATAAATATATATATTCAACTATATATATATATATATATATATATATATATACTGTATAACACAGCATTGTTGAATACTTGTTTTTGGTTGGCTAGAAAGGCATTCTAGAATGGACATTAAAACCAGAGAACGAGACAGTTGGAAAAGATATCGGGACAGGTGGAAAAGATATCGGGGCACCTTGCAATCATGACGCAACAAAAATAATGCTCAATATATGGCGCATTGAACAGTCAGCCCTGTGCAGAAATGTTTTTCAACAGAATTGGCGCAATGAATACACCCCTGATCACACACGTACATAGTTCACTTTCATAGCAGCCACATACAACCAGTATATATAATTCCTTCTCGCATCTATCTACGAGCTCTCTTCCTCTCACCTTTTCCCTTTCGCTTGTGGACTTCAGTGCACAACACCTCAGCTGTCTGTGACCAGGCCAAACCTTCATATCATGACCACTAACCACTACACACAGCCACACAACCTACATCGTTGTCAGGTCAAAGTCAACATAGCCACTAGAACTGACACGTTATTAAACCCGGTACAGTCATGAACTACAGTGTACAGTCAGCAGCAAGCAGAATAGCAGTCACACCAGTGGACCCCGGTGGCAATAAGTGAATAAAACCAAAAGCTTACCATGACTTGGAAGAGTTCCAGTGTTGGATAGCCATAGCCAGCTACCTCCCTTTCCTTTCCCTTCCTCTCTGTTTGAGCCAGGTGTTTGAGTAGTCTTGACTAGCTAGCTGCATTTGATGCTAGCTAAATAAGTGAAAGTGAAAAATATATATATATTACGAAATATAGCTCTCTCTCTCTCTTTCTCTCTCTCTTTCTCTCTCTCTCTGTCTTCTCTTTAATTTTGGAAGAAATTAATTCGTTCAAAACTATTCAACTATTGTCTTTCTCTTTGAGTCAACTACTCACCACCTTATATGCACTGCAGTGCTAGCTAGCTGTAGCTTATACTTTCAGGACTAGGTTCATTCTCTGATCCTTTGATTGGGTGGACAACATGTCAAGAGCTCTGATAGGTTGAAGGACGTCCTCTGGAAGTTGTCATAATGACTGTGTAAGTCTACGGAAAGGGATGAGAACCATCAGGCTACACAATGGTACTACCCTACAGAGTGCTGCTGAGGCTACTGTAGACCTTCATTGCAAAACAGTGTGTTTTAATGAATTATTTGGTGACGTGAATATATTTAGTATAGTTTTAACCTCTTCCTCCTCTTGAGGAGCCTCCACTGGCCTGCACATGCAGACCGTACAAAGTTACAGAAAGATAAACCAACAACCACACAAACCAAAGTAGGATATATTGTAAATGCTAACATTTATTTGTTTTTGCAATGACATATTTATTTTGGAGCATCTCATGACCCAACGTGGTGAGTGAGGAACATGAATTTCTCTGGTCCCTACTGTTGCAGTCATGAGGCAAGCGGTGCTATGCTGTCAAATCCTCCCACATGTATCTAGTTTGACCTGTAGTTTTCAGCAACTGGTATTTTGAATTTGGTTGTCATATTGGCAGCTTTGCTAGCAACAAACTATTTAGATAGCTTCTAAGCTAGTGTTTGACCAGTGTGGACTGTCCTGATGGGAAGGCTAACTTTGCTAGCTATGCCACGCGAAATCGGGCATTATCAGCTCATTGTTATGGATGTTACTAAATTAATGTCAATGGAAAGCAGCTACTTTGCTGTTATTCTGTCTGCAGAGGTTGTGACTGTGTTAGCCGTAGCTACTGTAGCTGGTTAGCTAGCAAGCGAGGGATAAGAACGTTACCAACGAGCATGGCAAGGGAACATAAAGAAAGAACGACTGGGTCAACACCAAATATTGAACTAATCGAATGAACGACTGGGTTGTGTCTCTAACAAACAAAAGATGAGAAAGTATGAATTTGCTTTTAAAAATTAAATCAATTAATCAATGTATTTCTACTGGTAAATGTGTGCTTTAGTATTGTTTTCTCTGGCAACTGAAGCAAAAGTGGTATAAACGCCTCCGTTTAAACTCAGTTTTTCACAATTCCTGACATTTAATCCAAATAAAAATTCCCTGTCTTAGGTCAGTTACGATCGCCACTTTATTTTAAGAATGTGAAATATCAGAATAATAGTAGAGAGAATAATTTATTTCAGCTTTTATTTCTTTCATCACATTCCCAGTGGGTCAGAAGTTTACATACACTCAATTTGTATTTGGCAGCATTGCCTTTAAATTGTTTAACTTGGGTCAAACGTTTCAGGTAGCCTTCCACAAGCTTCCCACAATAAGTTGGGTGAATTTTGGCCCATTCCTCCTGACAGAGCTGGTGTAACTGAGTCAGGTTTGTAAGGCCTTCTTGCTCGCACACGCTTTTTCAGTATTGCTCACACATTTTCTATAGGATTGAGGTCAGGGCTATGTGATGGCCACTCCAATACCTTGACTTTGTTGTCCTTTTGCCAGAACTTTGGAAGTATGCTTGGGGTCATTGTCCATTTGGACGACCCATTTGCGACCAAGCTTTAACTTCCTGACTGATGTCTTGAGATGTTGCTTCAATATATCCACATAATTTCCCTTTCTCATGATGCCATCTAGTTTGTGAAGTGCACCAGTCCCTCCTGCAGCAAAGCACCCCCACAACATGATGCTGCCACCCCTGTGCTTCACGGTTGGGATGGTGTTCTCCGGCTTGCAAGCCTCCCCTTTTTCCTCCAAAC
This sequence comes from Oncorhynchus clarkii lewisi, assembly GCF_045791955.1. Taxonomy (NCBI): domain Eukaryota; kingdom Metazoa; phylum Chordata; class Actinopteri; order Salmoniformes; family Salmonidae; genus Oncorhynchus; species Oncorhynchus clarkii. Next base: position 25,165,054 of record NC_092166.1, on the reverse strand, counting down.
TTAACGATGGGCATTATGGCCAAACAGTTCTATTTTTGTTTCATTCAGACCAGAGGACATTTCTCCAAAAAGTACAATCTTTGTCCCCATGTGCAGTTGCAAAATGTAGTCTGGCTTTTTTATGGCGATTTTGGAGCAATGGCTTCTTCCTTGCTGAGCGGCCTTTTAGATTATGTTGATATAGGACTCGTTTTACTCTGGATATAGATACTTTTGTACCTGTTTCCTCCAGCTTCACAAGGTCCTTTGCTGTTGTTCTGGGATTGATTTGCACTTTTCGCACCAAAGTACGTTCATTTCTAGGAGACAGAACATGTCTCCTTCCTGAGCAGTATGATGGCTGCATGGTGTTTATACTTGTGTACTATTGTTTCTACAGATGTACGTGGTACCTTCAGGCATTTGGAAATTGCTCCCAAGGATGAACCAGACTTGTGGAGGTCTACAGTTTTTTTCTGATTTCTTGTCTGATTTCTTTTGATTTTCCCATTATGTAAAGCAAAGAGGCTCTGAGTTTGAAGGTAGGCCTTGAAATACATCCACTGATACACCTACAATTGACTCAAATTATGTCAATTAGCCTATCAGAAGCTTCTAAAGCCATGACATAATTTTCTGGAATTTTCCAAGCTGTTTAAAGGCACAGTCAACTTAGTGTATGTAAACTTCTGACCCACTGGAATTGTGATACAGTGAATTATAAGTGAAATAATCTGTCTGTAAACAATTGTTGGAAAAATTACTTGTGTCATGCACAAAGTAGATGTCCTAACCGACTTGCCAGAACTAGTTTGATAACAAGAAATTTGTGGAGTGGTTGAAAAACGAGTTTTAATGACTCTAACCTAAGTGTATGTAAACTTCTGACTTCAACTGTATGTACGGCAGGACCAAATCGAAAGGATAGGTAGGAGCAAGCCCATGTAATGCTTTGTAGGTTAGCAGTAAAACCTTGAAATCAGCCCTAGCCTTAACAGGAAGCCAGTGTAGAGATGCTAGCACTGGAGTAATATGATCACATTTTTTGGTTCTAGTCAAGATTCTAGCAGCCGTGTTTAGCACTAACGGAAGTTTATTTAGTGCATTATCCAGGTAGCCGGAAAGTAGAACATTGCAGCAATACTCCATCACTCTCCTTGGTCAAATAACCCTTACACAGCCTGGAAGTGTGTTTTGGGTCATTGTCCTGTTGAAAAACACATTTTAGTTCCATTAAGCGCAAACCAGATGGAATGGGGTATCGCTACAGAATGCTGTGGTAGCCATGCTGGTTACTTGTGCCTTAAAGTCAAAATAAATCTCAGTCAGTGTCAAAAGCAAATCACCCCAAACCATCACACCTCCTCCTCCATGCTTCATGGTGGGAACCACTCACGTGGAAATCATCTGTTTATCTACTCTGCGTCTCACAAAGACACGGCGGTTGGAACCAAAAATCTCAAATTTGGACTCATCAGACCAAAGGACAGATTTCCACCGGTCTAATGTCCATTGCTTGTGTTTCTTGGCCCAATAAAGTCTCTCCTTCTTACCGGTGTCCTTTAGTAGTGGTTTCTTTGCAGCAATTCAACCATGAAGGCTTGATTCACGCAGTCTCCTCTGAACAATGTTGAGATGTGTTTGTTACTTGAACTCTGTGAAGCATTTATTTGGGCTGCAATCTGAGGTGCAGTTAACGGTAATGAACCTATCCTCTGAAGCAGCGGTAACTCTGGGTCTTCCTTTCCTGTGGCGGTCCTCATAAGAGCCAGTTTCATCATTCTGTTTGATGGTTTTTGCGACTGCACTTGAAGAAACTTTCAAAGTTCTTGAAATTTTCCGGATTGACTGACCTTCATGTCTTAAAGTAATGATGGGCTGTCTTTAACCAAATAGGGCAATCTCCTGTATACTGTACCACCCCTACCTTGTCACAACACAACTGATTGGCTCAGATGCATTAACAAGGAAAGAAATTCCACAAATGAACTTTTATGAAGGCACACATGTTAATTTAAATTAATTCCAGGTGACTACTTCATGAAGCTGGTTGAGAGAATGCCAAGAGTGTGCAAAGCCTTCATCAAGGCAAAAGGTGGCTACTTTGAAGAATCTAAAATATAATATATATTTTGATTTGTTTAATACTTTTTTGGTTATTACATGATTCCATATGTGTTATTGAATAGTTTTGATGTCGTCACTATTATTCTACATCGTAGAAAATAGTATAAATAAAGAAAACCCTAGAATGAGTAGGTGTGTCCAAACTTTACTGGTGCTGTATATCCAGTCTACACTTTTTATCCAAAAGTTTGTGGACATCCCTTCAAATTAGTGGATTTGGCTATTTCAGCCACATCCTTTGCTGACAGGTGTATAAAATTGAGCACAAATCCATGCAATCTCAACAGACAAACATTGGAATGTAGAATGGCCTTACTGAAGAGCTTAGTGTCTTTTAACTGAGTAGTAGTGTAATAATGTTATATGTATCAAGGCACAAGGCGAGACCCAGATGCAGACATAAGAGGCAGAAGGTTGGAGTCTTACAATATTTAATAATCCAAAGTGGTAGGCAAGAGAATGGTCGTGGACAGACAAAAAGGTCAAACCAGATCAGAGTCCAGGAGGTACAGAGGTCTGGCAGGAGGGTACAGAGTCCAGATACAGGCAAGGGTCAAAACCGGGAGGACTAGAAAAAGGAGAATAGCAAAAAGGAGTACGGGAAAAACGTTGGTTGACTTGACTAAACATACACGACGAACTGGCACAGAGACAGGAAACACAGGGATAAATACACTGCGGTAAATAAGCAACACCTGGAACAGGTGAAACAGATCAGGGTTTGACAATATTATGTACTGTTTTATCTTTTGTTTATATGTAATGTTAGTGCCTTAATGTGTTTGGAACCCAAGAAGAGTAGCTGCTGCCTTGTCAACAGCTAATGGGCATCTCTAATAAATACAAAAGCAAATAGTGGCACCGTCATAGAAAGCCAACTTTCCAACAAGTCAGCTTGTCAGATTTCTGCTCTGCTATCTTCAACTGTAACTGCTGTTATTGTGAAGTGAAAACGTCTAGGAGCAACAACGGCTCAGCCATGAAGTGGTAGGCCACACAAGCTCACATAACGGGACCGCCGAATGCTGAAGAGCATAGAGTGTAAAAATCGTCTGTTCTCTTTTGCAACACGCACTACTACTGCAACACGCACTACTAATGTCAGCAGAGAACTAGGGCCCTTAGTTCCAGTGAAGGGAAATCTTAACGCTACAGCACACAATGACATTCTAGACAATTCTGTGCTTCCAACTTTGTGGCAACAGTTTGGGGAAGGCTCTTTCCTGTTTCAGCATGACAATGCACATGTGCACAAAGCAGTAAGAAAATCAGCTGAACTTCATTCTTCTATTGTCGGCCTGAAATCCTCCCTGAATGATCTCCTTTTGAGAACGACTGAGGGATGCATTAGCACCGTTGAAGATACCGTCACCCGACATGAGCAGGTGAACAAACAGCTGCAGAAGGACAATGCTTATCTCAAAAACAAGGTGGACCGGAACCAGAGCAGTACCCCAGTATCTCTACTTGCACATTCATCTTCTGCACATCTATCACTCCAGTGTTTAATTGCTATTTTGTAATTACTTCGCCACCATGGCCTATTTATTGCCTTACCTCCCTTATCTTACCTCATTTGCACACACATTATATAGACTTTTTCTACTGTATTATTGATTGTATGTTTGTTTATTCCATGTGTAACTCTGTGTTGTTGTCTGTGTCACACTGCTTTGCTTTATCTTGGCCAGGTCGCAGTTGTAAATGAGAACTTGCTCTCAACCTTCCTACCTGGTTAAATAAAGGTGAAATACATGTTTTAAAATGTAGCAATATCCGTGTGGTAGGGTTGAAGGAGGACAGCGAAAGGGCCGAGATCACGTCTGTTTTTTCACTGAGTGGATCACTGATGACCTGGGCATAATCAACTTCACCAAGCAGCTGGAAATCGAATGCACCCACAGAACCTTAACACCAAAACCCACACCAGATGAGCCCCCACTGGCCATCCTGATCAGGTTCCTCCGGTTTCCAGGACAGGGAGAAGATACTGTGATTTGCAAGAGCTAAATGGGATGTCACCATCGATGGCAAGAGGGTCAGCCTTATCCCGATATGAGCGCAGATCTCGCCAGACGTCGCAAGCAGTTCAAGCCAGCCACCAAAGCCCCAAAGAAGAACATCACCTGGCTACCTCATTCAGCCTGCGCGGATGAAAGTTCAGTACAAAGGCCAAAGTCATCTCTTCCACACACCCGGAGAAGTGTTCACTTTTCTCAAAGAACTGAGCGCTTGATTCACAATGGTCTATCCATGGGATTTGACGCAGCTTATTGCATTTTTTGTTTGTTTGTGCTGTCCTGGGACTGAACTGCTGAATTTGGAATTTGGATCTGTTTACCCCGAATTCGGCCGCTACAGGTGATTGAGACATTTTCAACAAACAATTATTTTTTCCGTGGTGAGTTCTATTATATTTACAGGAGTATATATTTAGGTTTGGACAATATCCACTGGGCGAAGCAAATTAGCATGCCTAGGCCCATTGCTTTTTCCCTCATTTATGTTTCTCCTCTTCTCCTGAAAAGAGACTCAAGCAGCCCTGGTTGTTGAGAGTACATTTTTCAGCCATAAATGTCTAATCACAGCATTTTTTTCTACGTAGAGAGCTTGTAGGCTTTGGTTTTAGTTTATGCCAAAGTTTAGCTAGTAAGAGTAAGATGGAAAGCGAGCAACAACGTATCTCTACAAGTGTTCTCGTGTTTGATTGTTGGGATTGTGGTTTTAGTCCAACAATCAGGTTGGAAGGTGTTTATGGTTTGTTTCTATGTTAAATGCCATTTCTTTCCTAAGAAACACATAGGTCACTTCAAGCTTATGTTGAAACGTTACCTGATTATTTACATATGAGTGATTACCATTCAGTTATATATTTGAAACCCAACTCATGCCCACAAGATGCCCAACCAACAAAAATATGTCACATTAAAAGAGTCTATACATACCTTAAGAAATTAAAGGCTGACATTGTGTTCTTGCAAGAAACACATCTTATACTGTCAGTGAATCCATGAAATTAAAGAGGGAATGGGGAGGACAAGTTTTTGTGTCCTCTTTAATAAGTAGACACATCCCATTTTGTATCAGCAACACCATCTCTGATCCCTTAGGCAGGTTTGTTTTGTTGCAGGGGCATGCATTCGGAGTCTTGGAGCCTATTGAATATTTAAGCTCCTAACCTCGATGACCATATGTTTGTTCAGAATGTCTTCCTGGTGGGAGGAGATTTAAATGTTTGTTTAGATACAGTTCTTTATTGGTCCTCTGATAAACCCTCCTCTCTTACCAAAGCCGTCAGGCTCACCATGTCATTCATGAAGGATCTCAATTTACTAGATGTCTGGAGACAGATGCACCCACAGGATAGGGACTACTCTTTTTATTCACATCCACCCAACACTCACACATGCATAGATAACTTTTTACTATCAACCCAACTGTTTCATAGAGTGTTATAAACTGCTTTGAGCCCTGAATGTTGACAGCCATGGTATATCAGACCGTATACCACGGGTATGACAAATCATATATTTTTACTGCTCTAATTACTTTGATTAACAGTTTATAATTGCAATAAGGCACCTTGGGGATTTGTGATATATGGCCAATATACAACGGCTAAGGGCTGTGTCCAGGCACTACGACACATCTGTCGTATCTTTGCCATCTACCACATCCCCTCGGGCCTTATTGCTTAATTGGATTCCAATTATCTCTCCAGAATTGCCTACTGACCATTCCCCTCTTATTGCCAATCTCTATTCCTACCAAGGTAAATGGAGCATGAAGATGGAGACTAAATTCTGCATTTCTGAAGCAACCTGAATTTTTGCATTCATCAAAGAGCAGATCAATATTTTTATATTGACAAACAAACCCTTCGCTCTTGACAGTTTCATTCTTTGAGACACATTGAAAGCCTATACAAATCATTGCCTATACTTAAGGGTTGAAGAAAAAACACAGTGCTGAACTGAATGTCCTTGAATCTGAAACCTTTGAGCTAGAGAAAACCTACCAAAAAGCCAGACTAAAGACCTATACAGGCATTTGGTAAATAAAAAACTAAAATATAATACTCTGAACACGTATCAAGCTAAGAGGGCCATTACTAAATCAAAATAGCATTACTACGAACTTGGAGGGAAAGCACACAAAGTATTGGCATGGCAACTGAAAGCAGAGGAAAGTAAGAGGACAATTAATGCTATAGAAACTCTTACTAATGAGATATCTTTCAACCCTACTGAAATTAATGATGCTTTTAAGAAATACTACGAGGACCTCTATACTTCCGAATCAAGAGTTGATCTATCAGAGATGGACTCTTTTCTCTCCTCTCTCAACCTCCCATGCCTGTCAGAGGAAGCCAGAGAGCACCTGAGTGAACAAGTTTCAGTTCCTGAATTGTTGGAAGCCATTAAATCTTTACCTTCTAATAAATCTCCTGGGGAGGATGGCTTCCCCTGAATTTAAAACTTCTTAGGGCTAGGGGTCCCGCTAGTGCAATTCAATTAAATAATCATAAATAATATTGATTTAAAAAATGTATGTACATATAAATAAATGTCTTATATCAGCTGAAAGCTTAAGTTCTTGTTTATCTAACTGCACTGTCCGATTTATAGTAGCTATTACAGCGAAAACATGCCATGCGATATTTTGAGGACGGCGCCCAACATCAAAATATTTTTCCACTGGTACAGGTTTCAAACGTTCACAAATAACGATTAAATATTTACTAACTTTTTGAAAATCTTCCTCTGATTTGTCATCCAAAGGGTCCCAGCTATAACATGTAGAGTCGTTTTCTTTATATCCCAATGGCGCCATCGATTTGAGTAATCCACTCATTCAACGTGTTTCAACAAGTCAAAATATGTTTTTATTTATTCCTCAGATACCCTAAAATGTAATCAAACTATAATATTTCTTACGGAAATAATATTTCTTACGTAATAATATTTCTTACGTATGTTCAAAAGGAAACCGATTTTAGCAGGTGTGTCCTGTCTTCATGTCATACGCAAACATGAATTTCCAAGACTGTGTCCCTGTACTAAAATGGATATTTCTTATTCGTTTCTGAAGTTACAAGCCCGACACCTTGAACATATACTGCTCACACCCTTTGGAAGCCATAGGAATTGCATCCAGGGAGCTAATTTTCAATATGACCTTTTTCTTGCTTTTCTAAGATGATGGTCTCTCTCTCTCCCAAAAAAATCTGGTTGGTTTTTCTTTGGATTTTTCCTACCATATCTATTGTGTTAAATTCTCCTACATTATTTTAACATTTCCACAAACTTCAAAGTGTTTTCTTTCCAATGGTACCAATTATATGCATATCCTGGATTCAGGGCATGAGCAACAGGCAGTTTACTTTGGGCACGTCATTCAGGCGGAAATTGAGAACAGCCCCGAGGAGCTGTTGGTACCCTTATCTTATGGAAGTACTTAAAAAGTGGGGAGAACAATTGCTTTCCAGAGTCTTTCTCTCAAACTGTGATTACAGTAATTCACAAGAAAGGTTAAAAATCCGCCAAAGTGCGCCTCCTATAGACCAATCTCTCTCCTTAATACAAATTCTAAACTTGTCACCAAGATGCTATCTAAGAGACTGGAGGCATGCCTCCCCCTGCTGGTCAACCCAGATCAGACTGGCTTCATGATTAATAGATTGTCCTCCAATAATCTCAGAAGGTTCTTTGATATAATTCACCTTGCTAACAAAAACAAAATACCTAGTGTCGCAGTCTCTCTCGATGCAAAAAAGGCCTTTGATAGGGTTGAATGGCCATACCTCTTTCGCGTTTTGGAAAAGTTCAGTTTAGGCACCGTGTTTGTAAACTGGATACGATTACTCTACAAATCTCCTAAAGCTAGGATTGCTACCAATGGGATTACTGTCCCCTCTTTCCCTCTCTATAGGGGGAACAGACAAAGGTTGCCCTATTAGTCCCCACCTCTTCGCCTTCGCCATCAAACCGTTAGTTGAGGCCATTAGAACATGCCCTGACACACTGTAAGTGTATTTCACAAAATTCAAAATCCCATAAAATGCATCATTGTGGACCTCATTGTGGACCTCCCTGAAGCAAATGTGTTCCTTGTGAGGAGAGGGACCTATGTACCGAATGTCATGATTTTAGGTTAAACGGGGTGAATGGCTTGACCTTTTAAAGATATCGATATCTGGCCAATCAGTGTAATTTTATAAATGCCAGAATATCTATGGCAAGACACATCATTCACCCAAGTTTCGTTATAATCGGGCTAGTGTTGTCAGAGATATCTCATGTGACTAACGTACAAACAAACGTACAGAGACAGATCCACAGTCCCCTCCCCGATTTCATTGTGGTGCCTCAAAAATGTCTTGTGATAGATTCTGTAAATGTCCATATTCTGGAATCAAAGTATGTTTGTTCACAACATTATAAACATGTATACTTATATACATTCAAACTGTTAGCTGCAGGCACACACCTCATACGTTGGAAGAAGAGAAGCAGGAAGAGAAGCCCAATATTCATTATGTTTTCAGGTTTGTAACATTTACAATCTTTCTTTCGTTTTTGAAATCTAGAGATAATATGTTTATCTAAGCTGTGATGAGTTTTCTCGTTATTTTGATCATTTAAGTGTTTTGATTGAGTGAAAAGCTTTATTTAGTAAAGATTTGTATATCTAACCCAAGATAGACCACAGTCTGTCGTTTCCAATGGGAGCAAATGAATCATAGTGGGCAGAACAAGGAAGGAGATCCTATTGGCGCGTTCTAGCTAAAGTTAACTAAACAAACACTAACTAGATGGTAACTACCAGATAGCTAGGTAGCTACATAAATAGTTGAGCTAGCTTTAGCTATGTTATGAAAATTGGATTGTTATGAAAATTGGATTTGAATGTACTTGAGAATGTGTGAAAGTGTTTGCCATGATATATTTGGTATGCCGTTTTAATTTTCAGCTTTCTTTAGCGATGTCACTGCATTATAGAATACTTTATTCTTATTTCTGTTCTATACTTATATTTTTCAGAGTAAGTAATGTATCTGCTGCATCCAGGGATGGAGGTGAAGATCTTGAGGGAGGCTGCAGAAACAAACTTTTAAACGAAAGGTAACTTCTAGGCATTGAAAAAAACATATGGACGTTTTTGTTTTCCATTGTATTTTTAATAACATGTAGAAAATACACTTTATGGCACTGTCAAGAAGCATTATGACCATCATAATCATATAAGCCAGATAGGCCTATCACATACAGCACATGCCCTTGTGTCAGTCATCAGTCACAAAGAGGGTGTCTTATCCTGCTCCTAAAATCTGCTCCTGCATTCATCCCAGTCATCAGCAATAGAGGTCTAACACATGTCTGACAGCAATGTCACAACCGGTCTAAATATGTGTCACTGCCAGTGTTATGACCATATTATGGCAGGATATGACATTATGACATGGTTATGACTGTTTCATAACTTTTTATGCTAGGTGTCACCACTAGGTGTCAAAAAAAGTATTACCAAAACGTTATGCTGAAGTACTGAAACTCCCACATGTTGTTTCTTAATGTTTCATTACGTTTTTGAGGACATTCCCAATGTCAAACCAGTTGCACAACTTTCACAGAACATTACCAACATTTGAATTAAATGTAACCGTGTTTGAAATTTTAGGAAACGTTAAAGTAATGATATACCAAGAAAATAAATATTGTATTTTTGTCAAGTTCCATAAATGTGCTGAGAATGTTCCAAAGCCAAGCAGCTGTCCTGCACCATTCCCAGAATGTTGTGGGAAGGTTGTTTGCTAAATAACCTTAGGACAACCACTCTCTCACCAAGCTCTAAGAAACATGGTTCTCAGAGGGTTATGTGCTAGTTGGGATGTGTCTGTCCTCACTCTACTAAGCAGACTGGTCTTCAGCAGACTGGTCTTCAGCAGACTGGTCTTCAGCAGACTGCTGTTGCACAGTGTTTGCATAAGAACATGGCCAATAATTGCCTTTTGAGGAAAGCATGCTGGTAACTGATAGCCGTTGATGAGTGTTGATACCTTTTCCCTTTTTGGTGGATTGCCTGTTTGCACTGGTATATTCAGTAATCTTTATATTTACTGTATGCTGTCGATCCCCTCAGTATGTACTCATTCATTCCTTTACACTTGTGTGTGTTAGGTAGGTGTTGTGAAATTGTTAGATTACTTGTTAGATATTACTGCACGGTCGGAACCAGAAGCACAAGCATTTCGCTACACTCGCATTAACATCTGCTAACCATGTGTATGTGACCAATAAAGTTTGATTTGATTTTCGTCATTCATTTTTGTTGTTGTTGTATTGCACATTTAGCAGGCCTTTCTACACAACATGTCCTTAGCATGACCTTATTCTCCTCTCCTCATATTCTCATTGACTCAAACACAGATGACTGTTAGCAGAAGTTACAGTCAGAGAGTTATATGATGATATATTCAGTGTCATCAGTGTTATTAAACCTTAGTCGCTTTAGAACATTCTCTCTCTCGGTCAGACAGTGCAGGTTTCTGGATAAATATAACTATCTTTATTTACTTCTCCTGCCTGTTCCCATTTCTTGTGCTCTTGAACTCAAATCTCAGGAAGAGTTTCAGGAAGTTTAGACAACATGGCTGACAGTTCAGTTGTCTGGAAGATGTCTCCCTTTAGAGTAGTATTAGTGCAAGTATTATTTGTAAAGGTTTTGCTAGCTGATGATCAAGATGTCAGAAGAATGAAACCATAGGGGCCTGAAACTATGCAGGAATAAACTACATGGGCCTGATGTTTTGTACTAAACATTGTTTGCTTTGTACCAATGCAAAGTCTTTCCCAATGTTTACTGTGCCTCTTGTTCTAACGCTTATGTGTTAAACTCTCTATAACATTTCAGATGCAAACTTTTCGGTACAGTACTATGCAAAGCTTTGTTCATAGATGTTTTTATTGTCTTGCTTTGAAAGTGGTAAGGTGTGAAATGCTTTAACCTAATGTAATCATTTCTTCAGGATGAGCGAAACAAAGGCATGGCAGGTCATGCGGTTGCCTCTCCATTCCATGCAATACATAGACTTGGCCACTAGAGGCTCTCATGTTCCAGCCAATATCAGCAAGCAACTTGGAGAAAGGCAGCTAGACAGACTGGCAAGACGGGTAAGGAAGGAGGCATGAGATCAATATGCATGGGAGCACATAAGCCAATAGATATGCAGAAAGGAGGAGGTAGTCATGGCTAACAATGTAGTTAGGGGTAAGGCAAAGACTGCCAACCAATCAATCCCCTATAAATAATGTGCTTATATTCATGAGATCCAAAACGCCTGCTGGTGTGATGCTCATTTCTACTGCCGCGGGGGAGAGACAGACCAGTCTGACACAGCCAGCCAGAGCCAAAACGAGATTCACAATGTCATATCACAGTAGGGGAAAGCAGAACAGGCTTTATACAGTCACAGAGCCCAAACACTCACAGACTGACAGCTGCATTAAGAAAACTGATGGATGACATTGACCACCAGTCTCAGCTGTGTGTGTGTGTGTGTGTGTGTGTGTGTGCGTGCGTGTGTGTGTGTGTGTGTGTGTGTGTGCCTGCAGAGAGAATGATTTAACATTTAATTAGAGGACCAGTAGGGAGGAAATGGTGACATTCTAGAATCTATTTTCTCTCTAATGAGTTCTCTGAGACAGATTCACAGTTATTTGACTTGCATAAATAAAGATCAGACACAAATTTGCCAACTGCCAAGTTCAAAGTACTGCAAATTAATTAAATGTGGGAGAGTACAGTTTTTATACAGCAGGGGCCAAAATGTTACTGCTTCTCTCTTCCAATATATATGGGTCTCAAACGTGTCATTTATTCCATCTGTAGTAATTTTGGCTAGGGGCCCTGGGGATCTGGTCGAAAGTAATGTACTATGAAGGGAGTCGGGTAACATTTGAGACACACTCAGGGAGACAGACAGGAGAGCTAGTTAGTTGAACAGTAGTAGTTAGTCTCAGCAAGCAGCATTAGAATCCAGAGTCCAGCCAGGGGATTTGTCCCTAATGGCACCCTATTCCCTATAGAGTACACTACTTTTGACCAGATCCCTATGGGTCCTAGTCAAAAGTAAGGCACTGAATAGGGAATAGGGTGCTATTTGGGAGTAAGCCTGTTTTTTTCTGGGATGAGACCAGGCAGGCAGCAGTAATCTCTTGTGTCACACTGGCAAGTTCTCTTATCGACCCTGCCATGATAGTGCCACAGCTCTGGGACTATACACACACAGAGGGCAGAGATGCTAAAGGAATACTGCCACACAGAAGCAACAGGTCACCTACTGCATCGATTAAACCATTTTTAAAGTGTACACTACCATTCAAAAGTTTGGGGTCACTTAGAAATGTCCTTGTTCTTGAAAGACAAGCACATTTTTTGTCCATTAAAATAACGAAAAATGTATCAGAAATACAGTGTAGACGTTGTTAATGTTGTAAATGTTTATTGTAGCTGGAAACGGCTGATTTTTTATGGAATATCTACATCGGTGTACAGAGGCCCGTTATCAGCAACCATCACTCCTGTGTTCCAATAGCATGTTGTGTTAGCAAATCCAAGTTTATCATTTTAAAAGGCTAGTTGATCATTAGAAAACACTTTTGCAATTATGTTAGCACAGCTGAAAACTGTTGTCCTGATTAAAGAAGCAATAAAACTGGCTTTCTTTAGATTAGTTGAGTATCTGGAGCATCAGCATTTGTGGGTTTGACTACAGGCTCAAAATGGCTAGAAAGTCAGGCTATTCTTGTTCTGAGAAATTAATGAAATGAAGGCTATTCCATCAGAGAAATTGCCAAGAAACTGAAGATCTCGTACAACGCTGTGTTCTATCCCCTTCACAGAACAGCACAAACTGGCCCCGGTACAGAACTGAGCAAGAGGACAAGTACATTAGAGTGTCTAGGTTGAGAAACAGACACCTCACAAGTCTTCAACTGGCAGGTTCATTAAATAGTACCTGCAAAACACCAGTCTCAACGTCAACAATGAAGAGGCGACTCCTGGATACTGGCCTTCTAGGCAGCGTTGCAAAAAAAAGCCATATCTCAGACTGGCCAGTAAAAAATAAAAGATTAAGACGGACAAAAGAACACAGACACTGGACAGAGGAACTCTGCCTAGAAGGCCAGCATCCTGGAGTTGCCTCTTCACTGTTGACGTTGAGACTGGGGTTTTGTTGTTTCTATTTAATGAAGCTGCCAGTTGAGGACTTGTGAGGCATCTGTTCCAGAGCCCATTCCAGACCCAGATGCAGACACAGGAGGCAGATGGTTGGAGTCTTACAATAGTTATTCATCCAAAAGGAGTAGGCAAGAGAATGGTTGTCGACAGGCAAAAGGTCAAAACCAGATCAGAGTCCAGGAGGTACAGAGTGGCAGACAGACTCGTGGTCATGGCAGGCAGGATGGTCAACCGCTGGTTGATTTGGAAACATACAAGACGAACTGGCACAGAGAGACAGGAAACACAGCGATAAATACACTGGGGAAAACAAAATTAACTGGCACAGAGAGACAGGAAACACAGAGATAAATACACTGGGGAAAACAAAATGAACTGGCACAGAGAGACAGGAAACACAGAGATAAATACACTGGGGAAAACAAAATGAACTGGCACAGAGAGACAGGAAACACAGGGATAAATACACTGGGGAAAACAAAATGAACTGGCACAGAGAGACAGGAAACACAGAGATAAATACACTGGGGAAAACAAAATGAACTGGCACAGAGAGACAGGAAACACTGGGATAAATACACTGCGGAAAACAAGCGACACCTGCAGGGGATGGAGACAATAATGAGGACAGGTGAAACAGATCAGGGTGTGACAGGTAGTGTATGTGAATTGTACATTCTTTTGTCTGTAATGTCGTTTTTGTTATTTGTCGGACCCCATTAAGAGTAGCTGTCGCCATTGATCCTAATTAATCAAATCAAAATCTAACTTTCAATGCTCATGTAGAAAATACAGTTCCTGATTATATTTTGTGCACTGTATTTAAAACACAATGGTATATAATCCAACACAGTACACTGCACACATTCTCTGTATTTTCGGGCCAGATTTACTCATTTAACTGCATTTCACTTTGTTTCCCTCGTAAGTAACTGTGTATAGAAACAGTGGCACTGCATGTTACTCATAGTCAGATAAAATACTAATATTTCTGAGTCTACTGGGCGGAATGAAGAGCTCTCTCTCTCTCTCTCTCTCTCTCTCCGCTCCTGTCTCCTCTCACCACATACAAACACAAATACTGCTCTTCTCTGTCTCCTTTGTACCTTGCTGGGTCATGAAGTAGACTTTCAGGTTGCATCCCCACAGTTTTGTGTCTGCATTAAAGCCTTACAGGGAGGACAAACTAGAACTACAAGTAGCATCAATACTGCCATATAAGGGGGAAATGGTTGTGCTGCATACCTGAACAAGATAAGTCAGATTTGACTCTGTCTCCATCTGTTGGTAAAACTCAGAAAGCATGGATAGACCTTTCTCCTTTTTCTGTCTCTCTCTCTCTCATGGTGCTGGAGAGTGAGCTCTTTCTATGCGTAACCATACATAAGCATGTTTTGTCAGGGCTTTTTTGTATGTGGGCCATTTAGCTGCATGTAGCCTACATGTACAGTTGAAGTCGGAAGTTTACATACACCTGAGCCAAATACATTTAAACACAGTTTTTCTCAATTCCTGACATTTAATCCTAGTAAAAATTCCCTGTCTTAGGTCAGTAAGGATCACCACTTTATTTTAAGAATGTGAAATGTCAGAATAATAGTAGAGAGAATGATTTATTTCAGCTTTTATTTCTTTTATCACATTCCCAGTGGGTCAGAAGTTTACATACAATCAATTCGTTTTTAGTAGCATTGTTTAACTTCGGTCAAACGTTTTGGGTAGCCTTCCACAAGCTTTTGGCCCATTCCTCCTGACAGAGCAGGTGTAACCGAGTCAGGTTTGTAGGCCTCCTTGCTCGCACACGCTTTTTCAGTTCTGCCCACACATTTTATATAGGATTGAGGTCAGGGCTTTGTGATGACCACTCCAATACCTTGCCTTTGTTGTCCTTTTGCCAGAACTTTGGAAGTATGCTTGGGATAATTTTCCATTTGGACGACCCATTTGCGACCAAGCTTTAACTTCCTGACTGATGTCTTGAGATGTTGCTTCAATATATCCACATAATTTTCCATCCTCATGATGCCATCTAGTTTGTGAAGTGCATCAGTCCCTCCTGCAGCAAAGCACCCCCGCAACATGATGCTGCCACACCCGTGCTTCATGGTTGGGATGGTGTTCTTCGGCTTGCAAGCCTCCCCCTTTTCCTCCAAACATAAAGATGGTCATTATGGCCAAACAGTTCTATTTTTGTTTCATCAGACCAGAGGACATTTCTCCAAAAAGTATGATCTTTGTCCCCATGTGCAGTTGCAAACCGTAGTCTGGCTTTTTTATGGCGGTTTTGGAGCAGTGGCTTCTTCCTTGCTGAGCGGCCTTTTAGGTTATGTCGATGTAGGACTCGTTTTACTGTGGATATAGATACTTTTGTACCTGTTTCCTCCAATATCTTCACAAGGTCCTTTGCGGTTTTTCTTGGATTGATTTGCACATTTCGCACCAAAGTATTTCCATCTCTAGGAGACAGAACATGTCTCCTTCCTGAGCAGTATGATGGCTGCATGGTGTTTATACTTGTGTACTATTGTTTGTACAGATGAACGTGGTACCTTCATGCGTTTGGAAATTGCTCCCAAGGATGAACCAGACTTGTGGAGGTCTACATTTTTTTTCTGATGTCTTGGCTGATTTCTTTTTATTTTCCCATTATGTAAAGCAAAGAGACACTGAGTTTGAAGGTAGGCCTTGAAATACATCCACTGGTATACCTCCAATTGACTTAAATTATGTCAATTAACCTATCAGAAGCTTCTAAAGCCATGACATAATTTTCTGGAATTTTCCAAGCTGTTTAAAGGCACTTAGTGTATGTAAACGTCTGACCCACTGGAATTGTGATACAGTGAATTATAAGTGAACAATTGTTGGAAAAATGACTTGTGTCTTGCACAAAGTAGATATCCTAACCGACTTGACAAAACTATAGTTTGTTAACAAGAAATTTGTGGAGTGGTTGAAAAACGAGTTTTAATGACTCCCACGTAAGTGTATGTAAACTTCCGACTTCAACTGTACATCCTCCTTGTGGTTGCTCTGTTTTATCTTCAGCCCCTGTTCCCCCTCTCAGGCAGCAGCAGAGCTTCATGTAGTCATAGACCCCACAACTCGTAGGACAGCAGAGCAGATTGCTTTTCCCTGCACATTGAAAGTGGTGCGAGAGATATAGAGTAGATAATGAATGCCTCGTGTTAGGGGAGAGTTGGTGGGGAGAGATGGAACTCGGAACTAAGAACTGTGATTTCCTATTCTGGAATCCGCAGAGTGAGGCCCACTGAGACAGGAAACAGATCTGAAATGATTGATGTTCATCCTGCGCTCCAGATTGGATGTCAAATCATGGGAATGCAGTAACTCTATTGCCGGATGTGTCAATCTGAATCTCCCCAGCTCGCACTCATACTGAATGGCACTATGGTCAATTTCCATACAAAAATACGTCTGTGTTGATAGCATGGGACCAGATTACATTTTTTTAACTTATTTGGTTCCACTGATGTGTCGAACTGGCTTGTGACCAAGGCACAACTCCAACACCATTAAGTTTGCAGATGACACAACAGTGGTAGGCCTGATCACCGACAACGACAAGACAGCCTATAGGGAGGAGGTCAGAGACCTGGCCTGGTGGTGCCAGAATAACAACCTATCCCTCAACGTAACCAAGACTAAGGAGATGATTGTGGACTACAGGAAAAGGAGGACCGAGCACACCCCCATTCTCATCGACGGGGCTGTAGTGGAGCAGGTTGAGAGCTTCAAGATCCTTGGTGTCCACATCAACAACAAACTAACATGGTCCAAGCACACCAAGACAGTGGTGAAGAGGGCACAACAAGCCTATTCCCCCTCAGGAATCTAAAAAGATTTGTCATGGGTCCTGAGATCCTCAAAAGGTTCTACAGCTGCAACATCGAGAGCATCCTGACTGGTTGCATCACTGCCTGGTACGGCAATTGCTCGGCCTCTGACCGCAAGGCACTACAGAGGGTAAAGTGTACGGCCCAGTACATCACTGGGGCTAAGCTGCCTGTCAACCAGGACCTCTACACCAGGCGGTGTCAGATGAAGGCCCTAAAACTTATCAAAGACCCCAGCCACCCCAGTCATAGATTGTTCTCTCTACTACCGCTTGGCAAGTGGTACCGGAGTGCCAAGTCGTACCGGAGTGCCAAGTCTAGGACAAAAATGCTTCTCAACAGTTTTTACCCTCAAGCCATAAGACTCCCGAACAGGTAATCAAATGGCTACCTGGACTATTTGCATTGTGTGCCTGTCCCAACCCATCTTTTACACTGCTGCTACTCTCTGTTTATCATATATGCATAGTCACTTTAAATATACATTCATGTACATATGTACATACTACCTCAATTGGGCCGACCAACCAGTGCTCCTGCACATTGGCTAACCGGTCTATCTGCATTGTGCCATCACCCAACACCCGCCAACCCTTTTTTACGCTACTTGCTACTCTCTGTTCATCATATATGCATAGTCACTTTAACCATATCTACATGTACATACTACCTCAATCAGCCTGACTAGTGTCTGTATGTAGCCTTGCTACTCTTATAGCCTCACTACTTTGCTCACTATTTGCTCGAGTGCACAGGTGTGCAGCTCCCCGGCAGAAGAAATATCAGGCCGCGGAGAGACGCACGAGATTGAACTCCACTCAACTTTCTAGAGTTTTCCCCATTAACACTATCAATGTTTCCCTTTACCGTGGGGATTGTGATCAAATCAATGCAATATAACCACTTTCAATGCAACATACCAGAACAAAACAAACTATGCAAGACATGTTGTTGTAGTCAGAGAGCACCATTCTATTGGATTGACAGGCACAACTCAGGCCCGGACTCCACAGACCTGTGCACCATAACCAATCAGAGCTGCAGTAGGCCTATATGCAAATAGTCCATTGCCATATATTAATTTGTGCTGTTCACTTTGAACTGGACTGTATTTACAATGTGAATGGTGGGGACTATTGCCACGATATTCGTTGGAAGCATACTCGGACCAATGTGCAGCGTGATCTGGGTTCCACATTTTTTATTTTAAAATAAGTGAACCACACAACAAAACAATAAAGAATAAACGAAACGTGATGACAATGGACTGCTAACATGCAACTACACATAAACAATATCCCACAAACACAGGTGGAAAAAAAGCTACCTAAATAGGATCCCCAATTAGAGACAACGATTACCACTGCCTCTAATTGGGAATCATACAAAATCACCAACATAGAAAAACAAAACTAGAACCTCACATAGACATAATAAACTCGACTAACCCCCAGTCATGCCCTGACCTACTCTACAAAAGAAAATAAGGGCTAAGGGGTTTATTAGCAAGTGCATCGGCGATGTCGTACCCACAGCGTCTATTAAAACATTCCCAAACCAGAACTGCTTTTAATCAGGGTAAGGTGACGGGAAACATGACTGAATACAAACAGTGTAGCTATTCCCTCCGCAAGGCAATCAAATAAGCTAAGCATCAGTATAGAGACAAAGTAGAGTCGCAATTCAACGGCTCAGACACGAGAGGTATGTGGCAGGGTCTACAGTCAATCACGGACTATAAAAGGAAAACCAGCCCCATCACGGACCAGGATGTTTTGCTCCCAGACAGACTAAACAACTTCTTTGCTCACTTTGAGGACACTACAGTGCCACTGACACGGCCCGCTACCAAAACCTGCGGGCTCTCCTTCACTGCAGCCGACGTGACCAAAACATTTAAACGTGTTAACCCTCGCAAGGCTGCAGGCCCAGACGGCATCCCCAGCCCAGCTGGCTGGTGTGTTTACGGACATATTCAATCAATCCTTATCCCAGTCTGCTGTCCCCACATGCTTCAAGAGGGCCACCATTGTTCCTGTTCCCAAGAAAGCTAAGGTAACTGAGCTAAATGACTACCGCCCCGTAGCACTCACTTCCGTGAGGGTAGGTAACAACATCTCCACCCCGCTGATCCTCAACACTGGGGTCCCACTAGGGTGCGTTCTCAGCCCTCTCCTGTACTCCCTGTTCACCCACAACTGCGTGGGCATGCACGCCTCCAACTCAATCATCAAGTTTGCAGACAACACTACAGTGGTAGGCTTGATTACCAACAACGACAAGACGGCCTACAGGGAGGAGGTGAATAACCTCACACTCAACTTCAACAAAACTATCCACATCGACGGGAAAGTAGTGGAGAGGGTAGAAAGTTTTAAGTTCCTTGGCGTACAAATCACGGACAAACTGAAATGGTCCACCCACACAGACAGTGTGGTGAAGAAGGCGCAGCAGTGCCTCTTCAACCTCAGGAGACTGAAAAAATGCGGCTTGTCACCAAAAACACTCACAAACTTTTACAGATGCACAATCGAGAGCATCCTTTCGGGCTGTATCACAGCCTGGTACGGCAACTGCTCCGCCCATAACCGTAAGGCTCTCCAGAGGGTAGTGAGGTCTGCACAACGCATCACCGGGGGCAAACTACCTGCCCTCCAGGACACCTACACCACCGATGTCACAGGAAGGCCAAAAATATCACCAAGGACAACAACCGCCACTGCCTGTTCACCCCGCTATCATCCAGAAGGCGAGGTCAGTACAGGTGCATCAAAGCAGGGACCGAGAGACTGAAAAACAGCTTCTATCTCAAGGCCATCAGACTGTTAGACAGCCATCACTAACATTGAGTGGCTGCTGTCAACATACTGACTCAACTCCAGCCACTTTAATAATGGAAAAATGTATGTAATAAATGTATCACTAGCCACTTTAAACAATGCTACTTCATATAATGTTTACATATCCTACATTACTCATCTCATATGTGTGACAACCCTCCCACTCTGTCTGCCGTATTCTGTCTTTGTTCTTGTTTCCTTATTAGGATGCCGGTGGGCGGAGTTGAGAGGGTCGTCAGCTTCATGGGAAACACCTGGGCCCGGTGTCGCCCAGGATAAATAGACCTCTTCCACATTCATGGAGGAGACTCTCTCCATGCAGACACCTTTGTAGATTGTGTTGTGGTTCTTGGTGGCCTTTTGTTTGTTTGCTTTGGCACCTTTCAACACCCTGCATTATCACATTCATGCATGCAAAACACTCACTTACACTACTGATTACTGATTACACACACCATTGTATATTTTCCTTAGTTGCTTTAGTTAATAAATATATATTTTGTTACTCCTTATCTCCACGTTGTATCCCTTTGTTACGGGCTTTGAGCCGGTTCGTGACATATGTATATACTGTACTCTATACCATCCACTGCATCTATGCCGTTCGGCCATCACTCATTCATATATTTTTTATGTACATATTCTTATTCCTTCCTTTACACTTGTGTGTATAAGGTAGTTGTTGTGAAATTGTTAGGTTAGATTACTCATTGGATATTACTGCGTTGTCGGAACCAGAAGCACAAGCATTTCGCTACACTCGCATTAACATCTGCTAACCATGTGTATGTGACAAATAACATTTGATTTGTTTTGGTAGCATACTTTGTCTGATTCTCTGTAATAATGGTATGGAAATAATAATGAATGTATTTTGTAAAGTGGATTCTTGCATCAAACAACACAATGTTCAGTCACCTCCTTGTTTGAAGGACAAGTGGATAATGTCAAGCCCTGCATTATTTTTTTCAAAAGTCTCATGGAATGTAGGCCTACATTGAACACAACACATTGGCTGCTACTGTAGGCTGAATGATAGAACAGCTATTTCCATGTTAAAATGTTATGTGGTGCATTTTCTCCATTGTTTTTGATGGTAGTCCACTCTGGTAGTCCTACATTATGATCAAATAGCCACAGTAGCCTACTTGGCCACTGTTATAACTGGAACTTAAAGCAGGTACAGCCTCAGTGTTCACAGTAAACTCGCACCTAAAGCTGCACAGAATTTTCACAATGTTTAAGTTTGCGCTCAGCAGACCTGAAATTTGCTAAGTGCCAAAAGAATTAGAGGGAACATTGGTTGTGAACAACTGGCAAGTTAGTGTGTGGGTAATGGAGCGGTGCTTGGACCAGAGGACAGTCGAGTCTCAGTGTGAAACAACTCTTTATTGAGTAGAGCCGTTTCACTACTCTAATTTGAAGCGAACAGTTCTATCATGTCTGGATGAATCCTTACTTCACTAAATGCTACACTCATAAAGACTAAAGTAACATATCAGAACATGTCAGACTCTTACAATGGGAAAGTTACATTTTTATTCGCACTGATAGCAATCACAGCGTTGTGTTGGTAGTCCGTGGTGATTGAGAAGACTACTAGTTCTATTCTACCTTGTACAGTACCAATGCATTTCTATTAAACCCATTAAGACACAAACAGCCACCACTGAGCCTAGCTAAACCTAGCTCAGTATGGACCATTGTTTAATTGCATTCATAAACGGTGAGTGAGAGATGGCCGACCCCGCAGTTGGGGTGAATTCCCCCTTGGTAGATGAGAAGTAGAGGGACACGTAAGTAGAAAGGATAAAAATCCCGCCCACAGAGGGTATAGAGCAGCTGTAAAGTGGCTGGGTTGTTGCTGTGTGGTGTGGAGTGTTATGCTGATCTTGGCTGAATGGGGAGAGTGAGATAATGGCCCTGGTAAGTGACTTAGTGCTGATTGTTGTGAAAGAGAGGATGCTGAGCTGAGAGCCTGCATGGCTGCTGGGCTGGCCGGCTGGCTATGTCCCATAGACTCCCATAGTGTTGTGTTTCAGCATTGTGTGTGTGTGTGTGTGTGTGTGTGTGAATGGCCATTCGTAGCCGTCAGACAGCTTGTTCTATCTTATACTGTAGAGTCCCTCTGTATACTGACCTGACCTGCTTTAGTTTGATAGGATGGGTGTCACATTCTAGCCGCTGTTGGCTGGCTCAACAGGGGGTCCTTACGATGACGCTTGTCTACACTTGAGAAATGAGGGCTGTGTCTTGCTGAGCAAACATACTCTCTAGCACACACACACACTCTTATGCACACACGCACTCAGTTTGTTAATGTGAGGCTTGGGGATTTTATGCTGAATCGCTGAGTGTATGAAGGCTCTCACCATGATGGGCTAAGGTGTGTCTCCACTATGGACAGATCTTGACTCAGCTTCACTCAGCCAGTCCATATAACTCTGCTCAGTCTCTGGCTCATGCTAACAGCCCTTCCTAACACTTGGAATGAAAACTCGCAAGTTATCCAGAGTGGAAAGAGTGTGGAAGGTGAGTTTGGCCCCTATACTTGTACATTTGTTCTTGGTGTGAATTTATAGCTTTGACAACTTTGATGTTTCTAGATTTTTATTTCTCTGATATTTAAGGGCTTTGTAGATGGATTTGTATGGATTGGGGAACATAATGATGGCCTGATTTTGTGTTAGCTTGACGTATTACCAAGATTGTTAGTATATTGGTTGAAGCATGGGTGTTATGACTTGCTATTAACTGTCTCAGATAGCTGAGACATTTGTCAGCGTGATCTATCCTTTTCCCTCAGTCAAACCTTTCAGGTGTTTGTTGTCGCATTCTCACTTTGAAGGTATATGGTTCTCCAACAAATGAGCTTTGGTGCACTTCTCTATATTTTATTGCACATAAAATAAATGGAATGTAAACAATGGTGCTGCACATTCCAGAAACAAGTTGCACAGTAATTAAAAACAATGCTTCCCCAGCCGAGATAATAGGGGCTGGGTATTTACTGTTGTAGCAACACAGATGGCCTTATTGCTGAAATTCAAAGCTAGGTGGGCACAAAGGTATTGTACGGAGAAGCTAACATAAAAGGAGTCGTTATGTTGTCCTAATAATCTTCTTAGCTTTGAAAAGAAAAACAGTACTAAGAACAATTCTTACCTGAAAAAAACGTGTTTTTATTTGAAGAAGGCCCTGCCATGTAAGCTAGAAGAGACCGTATGGGGACATTTCAGAGCCCCCAGCCTTCTCACAAATATAGTTTAACAGTTTTGAAATACCCCAAAGGACACTTAGAGCGAAGGATCCATTAAGTGGGTAGGGATGTACAGTGTATCATAATGGACCTTGTCCATGGGTAGAAGTTGTGGTAAACAATCGCGTTTCTGCAATGTGCTTCTCTTAGATAATACCTTAACATTACTCCAAACAGTTGCAAATCATTCCTAGCGTTTCAATTGGACAGATTGAGCAAACAGAGAGGGACCTAACTGAATCTGTCCAATAGCAACTCTAGTTTTTGTTGCAAACCATTGGAAATCCTCTCATGCATATCTTAATACATGTACAATGCTTAGTCTAATGCATTCGCCTGATTAATATTGTATTACTATTCCAATGAAGGTCTCTTGGTGCTAAGAGCTGCTCCATATTTTGCCAGAGTGCATGGACCTCATATTGCCTCATTTGTGATTCAACTGTACCTGACCAAACTGTAAAACGATTGGCTGCTCCTCGACATACACTTCCAGTCCTGAGCAGATACGAATGTCAGCAGGCGATTGGCCAAAATAGGCTGACAAGGTGCGGTGTTTGACTAGGTGCTATGAGGTCTCATGTATGGAGACTGTATCCTCTGTAATTTTGGTCACCTCGTGCTGATACTGATCTGTTGGTATTTCCAGTGCAACATCCCAGGGTTTTGTCACCTCTGTTGCTTTGATTTTGTGATATGACTGAACATTTCATATGTATATGTCCAAGCTCCTGAGAGATTTGGCTGTGCCACGATGCTGTGTGTCTCATTGATGTTCAGAAGTGGGATTGTCTTTGATCTGTGAAACATTGTTTGCGTCATGTTTGTGTGTTTGGGGGTGTTTTCGTTAAGTCTGTAGAGAAGAGGTAATGTTACTACTGAATGCCGGAGCGCAACTTTCACTGGGGACGGGGACGGGACATGTCCGCCCCACATTCTAAAATTGTGTTTTTGTCCCACACAGTTTTATCATTGGAATATGATACAAAACGATTCAATGGTGTGCTTTAGGACCATGCAGACGCCTCAGAGCATTCGGGTTTGGAGTGTTTATCCGACTGGATAATTAAAAAAATATATAAATATATATATATATTTGTCCCCTCCACTTCTAAAACCAAAGTTGCACCCCTGACTGAATGAGAGAGAGCTGAGTACGAATGTGAGCGGAGCTCTTAAAACTTCACACAGAGATAATACTTTTTTTTAAGGATTAAATTTGATATAATCCTTAGTCTACACCGTTGAATTGGCCTACACCGGATTCTCCTTTATGCCCAACCCTATGTGGGGTTCTATGGTTATCCTTGACCATGCTCCTTCCTCTCGTTAAACAGTAATTACGGAGGACATTTTGTATGGAAATATTCTTCGTCATGCCCTTGACTCTGCCCCAGGATATATTTAGCTTCATTTCCCCTCACATACAGACACGAACCAGGCTCTGTTAACTTGTGTTTTACGATTGATCAAGAACTTTCTGCTCCTTGAGTCTCACCTGGATTTCATCTTATTCCTGAAGTGCTGCACGTTCTTTTAGCCTGGTCCGAGATCTGTTTGTGCTGTTTTGCCAACTCCTATGGTCATTGTCAGGTTTGGAATACTACGTTTGACAGGCAATGTTTTTCTGCTGTAGATAATGTATTATATCCTTGACCTGCCACTGCAAAGCCCTCTGTTACTATTCATTCATATTTTATTGCTGTTGTTGTGCTCACTCCATGCTAGATTACCATGGTAACTACTTGCCAATAAATAGCTTTGATTTTAAAGGTCCTTTGGCTTCATTCGTGTTTTACGGCTCTATTGTAAGCAGTTGATGGGGAGGAATAAAGTTGATGAGGCCCATAAGTCTGGTTTATGTCACTATAACAGCAGATGGGTTAATGGCCCTTTAATGAGTGCTGAGTCATGATGAAGAGAGTGTGTGGATCAGGGGTGGATTTAGTGAGGTGAATGTTGCAGGTCGTTTTACCTTTGCTGACCGACACGATTCCCTATTCTACCTGAAAGACAAACATACTGTATGTGTTCTACACAGTACATTTCTATCTGACCGTTTTGTAACGTTGCACCATGCTGAACAGGCCCCAGGTGTCTTTGGAATTCTTGGTGTTTTGCTTCTGAAACACTTGTTCATGTTATTTGGAAAACCTCTTCTGGCTTTCAATGGACTCAACATAAAAGCTACAGTGATTTAGTGATGTTTCTTCTGTCATGATTTGAGTTTAAGAGTTTGATTGCCTTCGATTTGATTGAACTGTTTTGGTTAATACCCTTACTACCCATTTGGACAAAACAACAACTGTTTGATTACGTTGCAGTACATTGCTAAGAGGTCCTCTTGGGTCTTTTTCCCCTTGTAACTAAACTATTCCACTAAAGTTTATTTCATTAAATATTCATAACTGAGATGGAAGAGATGGCACATTTCTCTGTCTGCTCCTGGCTTTCCCCACGCTAGGTGAGGATAGGAGAGAAGCACGAGACGAAGGAGCCATCAGTGGAGTCATAACATAAGTAAACAAAACCAGTGAGAGATTATGCAGTCGGGCTCCAAGCCTGTGTTGGTTTATTATGGGGACTAGAGACTACACATGGGTGAGCAGAGCCCTCCGTAACAGTGTAAAGCTGCAATCATCAGACCAAAATGTTTCACTCCACAACTGAACACACACAAAGCTTTGTAAAAGTTGCTTTGTACCTAAAGGCACTCTCACATCAAACTCTCATACTCGCTGTACAAAAATTCATGCAATTACACACAAGGTGACAAAAAAATCTACTCAATGAAATGACACTTGGATATTAGCACTGTGCGTGTGTGTCTTTGCATGTATGTGTGCATTTTGCGTGCGTGTTTGTGTGCGTCAGTACATACTTGTGTGTGCACGTACTGTGCGTGTGTGTGCGCGTGTACTGTATACACACGTAAGTGAGTGTGTGTGCATGCGCATATGAGTGTATGAGAGACAGACATTCGTGGCAGATTAATGATTTCCCGGCGAAATGCCCCTGATGGTAAAAATGAGATAATGAGCTTGATGAAGGAGCCATAGACTTGTTAATTACCTTTCTGTAATTACTGAGCGGTGAGAAAGGCACCTACTCAAACTCTCTTTTCGAAACTTCTCTCCCTCTCATTATTACATGACAGATGGAACTGCATGTTTTTACAGCACTGAATGGACGACCTTTTAGAATACAGATTAACTGTGATGAACTATGCCAATCCCCCCCCCCATCCTCCCCCATCTCGCTCGTTTAACGTTCTCTCTCAGACCTTCAAATCAAATCAAACTTTATTTGTCACGTGCGCTGAATACAGCAAGTGTAGACCTTACCGTGAAATGTTTACTTACAAGCCCTTAACCAACAGTGCAGTTCAAGAAAGAGTTAAGAAAATATTTACCAAATAAACTAGAGAAAAAAATATTAAAAAGTAATACAATAAAATAACAATAATGAGGCTATATACAGGGGGTACCGGTATACCCCTGCCAAGGTGTAGAACAGAAGAGCTGTGGATGGGATATGAAGCTGCTCCAGTGCTTTCACTCTGCTAATATGCACATGGTAAATTGGAATGGAGCGGCAGCTCAGGAAGGTGTTGCTTGCTGCCAATTGTAAAGTGAAGGTGCGCGGTGTGAAAATCCAAACAGCCAGGGAAGGTCGGGCGAGGGGGCGGTCAGTGACGGCCAGATGGAGTGACGCCAAAGGGCGTAGGGAACGTGACAGACTGTCAACTATGCCTGGATTTGTCAGACAGTTGACCTAGTCTGGTGGTTACCGTGGGAACAGGTTGTTTTTTCCTGCAGCCACAGCATCGGAACCTTGAGACGCTTCACAACTACCTCATTGATCCACAGGGTCTAATTCGGGGAATGCTTGAAGGCACACTGTTGTCTGCAACCTGGATTGTAGAAGACAGGTCAAATCAAATGAAATCAAATGTTATTTGTCACATCCACCGAATTCAACAGGTGTAGAACTTACCATGAAATTCTTACTTACAAGCCCTTAACCAGCAATGCAGTTCAAGAAATAGAAAATATTTACTAAATAAAATAAAGTAAAAAATATATAATAAAATAAAAAGTAACACAATAAAGTAACAATAACGAGGCTATATACAGGGGGTTCCGGTACTGAGTCAATGTGGAGGCTATATACAGGGGGTTCCGGTACTGAGTCAATGTGGAGGCTATATACAGGGGGTTCCGGTACTGAGTCAATGTGGAGGCTATATACAGGGGGTTCCGGTACTGAGTCAATGTGGAGGCTATATACAGGGGGTTCCGGTACTGAATCAATGTGGAGGCTATATACAGGGGGTTCCGGTACTGAGTCAATGTGGAGGCTATATACAGGCGGTTCCGGTACTGAGTCAATGTGGAGGCTATATACAGGGGGTTCCGGTACTGAGTCAATGTGGAGGCTATATACAGGGGGTTCCGGTACTGAGTCAATGTGGAGGCTATATACAGGGGGTTCCGGTACTGAGTCAATGTGGAGGCTATATACAGGGGGTTCCGGTACTGAGTCAATGTGGAGGCTATATACAGGGGGTACCGGTACTGAGTCAATGTGGAGGCTATATACAGGGGGTTCCGGTACTGAGTCAATGTGGAGGCTATATACAGGGGGTACCGGTACTGAGTCAATGTGGAGGCTATATACAGGGGGTTCCGGTACTGAGTCAATGTGGAGGCTATATACAGGGGTTACCGGTACTGAGTCAATGTGGAGGCTATATACAGGGAGTACCGGTACAGAGTCAATGTGGAGGCTATATACAGGGGGTACCGGTACCGAGTCAATATGGAGGCTATATACAGGGGGTACCGGTACCGAGTCAATATGGAGGCTATATAAAGGGGGTACCGGTACCAAGTTAATGTGGAGGCTATATACAGGGGTACCGGTACCGAGTCAATGTGGAAGCTATATACAGGGGGTACCGGTACCGAGTCAATGTGTGGGGGTACAGGTCAGTGTGCGGGGGTACAGATACCCTTTGGACTGTGATGTCAGTGGAGTGAGGAGAGTGAGGAGAGCAGATTATGATAATGACTCAAATCCTTCTGTTCACCTGATTTAGAATTCCTCACAATCAAATGTAGACCGCATTATCTACCAAGAGAATTCTCTTCGATTATAATCACAGCCGTATATATCCCCCCCAAGCAGACACATCGATGGCTCTGAACGAACTTTATTTAACTCTCTGCAAACTGGAAACGATTTATCCGGAGGCTGCATTCATTGTAGCTGGGGATTTTAACAAGGCTAATCTGAAAACAAGACTCCCTAAATTTGATCAGCATATCGATTGCGCAACCAGGGGTGGAAAGACCTTGGATCATTGTTACTCTAACTTCCGCGACGCATATAAGGCCCTGCCCCGCCCCCTTTCGGAAAAGCTGACCACGACTCCATTTTGTTGATCCCTGCCTACAGACAGAAACTAAAACAAGAGGCTCCCACGCTGAGGTCTGTCCAACGCTGGTCTGACCAAGCTGACTCCACACTCCAAGACTGCTTCCATCACGTGGACTGGGAGATGTTTCGTATTGCGTCAGATAACAACATTGACGAATACGCTGATTCGGTGTGCGAGTTCATTAGAACGTGCGTTGAAGATGTCGTTCCCATAGCAACGATTAAAACATTCCCTAACCAGAAACCGTGGATTGATGGCAGCATTCGTGTGAAACTGAAAGCGCGAACCACTGCTTTTAATCAGGGCAAGGTGTCTGGTAACATGACCGAATACAAACAGTGCAGCTATTCCCTCCGCAAGGCTATCAAACAAGCTAAGCGCCAGTACAGAGACAAAGTAGAATCTCAATTCAACGGCTCAGACACAAGAGGCATGTGGCAGGGTCTACAGTCAATCACGGACTACAGGAAGAAATCCAGCCCAGTCACGGACCAGGATGTCTTGCTCCCAGGCAGACTAAATAACTTTTTTGCCCGCTTTGAGGACAATACAGTGCCACTGACACGGCCTGCAACGAAAACATGCGGTCTCTCCTTCACTGCAGCCGAGGTGAGTAAGACATTTAAACGTGTTAACCCTCGCAAGGCCGCAGGCCCAGACGGCATCCCCAGCCGCGCCCTCAGAGCATGCGCAGACCAGCTGGCCGGTGTGTTTACGGACATATTCAATCAATCCCTATACCAGTCTGCTGTTCCCACATGCTTCAAGAGGGCCACCATTGTTCCTGTTCCCAAGAAAGCTAAGGTAACTGAGCTAAACGACTACCGCCCCGTAGCACTCACATCCGTCATCATGAAGTGCTTTGAGAGACTAGTCAAGGACCATATCACCTCCACCCTACCTGACACCCTAGACCCACTCCAATTTGCTTACCGCCCAAATAGGTCCACAGACGATGCAATCTCAACCACACTGCACACTGCCCTAACCCATCTGGACAAGAGGAATACCTATGTGAGAATGCTGTTCATCGACTACAGCTCGGCATTCAACACCATAGTACCCTCCAAGCTCGTCATCAAGCTCGAGACCCTGGGTCTCGACCCCGCCCTGTGCAACTGGGTACTGGACTTCCTGACGGGCCGCCCCCAGGTGGTGAGGGTAGGCAACAACATCTCCTCCCCGCTGATCCTCAACACTGGGGCCCCACAAGGGTGCGTTCTGAGCCCTCTCCTGTACTCCCTGTTCACCCACGACTGCGTGGCCACGCACGCCTCCAACTCAATCATCAAGTTTGCGGACGACACAACAGTGGTAGGCTTGATTACCAACAACGACGAGACGGCCTACAGGGAGGAGGTGAGGGCCCTCGGAGTGTGGTGTCAGGAAAATAACCTCACACTCAACGTCAACAAAACTAAGGAGATGATTGTGGACTTCAGGAAACAGCAGAGGGAACACCCCCCTATCCACATCGATGGAACAGTAGTGGAGAGGGTAGCAAGTTTTAAGTTCCTCGGCATACACATCACAGACAAACTGAATTGGTCCACTCACACAGACAGCATCGTGAAGAAGGCGCAGCAGCGCCTCTTCAACCTCAGGAGGCTGAAGAAATTCGGCTTGTCACCAAAAGCACTCACAAACTTCTACAGATGCACAATCGAGAGCATCCTGGCGGGCTGTATCACCGCCTGGTATGGCAACTGCACCGCCCTCAACCGTAAGGCTCTCCAGAGGGTAGTGAGGTCTGCACAACGCATCACCGGGGGAAAACTACCTACCAGCTTCTATCTCAAGGCCATCAGACTGTTAAACAGCCACCACTAACACTGAGTGGCTGCTGCCAACACACTGACACTGACTCAACTCCAGCCACTTTAATAATGGGAATTGATGGGAAATGATGTAAATATATCACTAGCCACTTTAAACAATGCTACCTTATATAATGTTACTTACCCTACATTATTCATCTCATATGCATACGTATATACTGTACTCTATATCATCGACTGTATCCTTATGTAATACATGTATTACTAGCCACTTTAAACTATGCCACTTTGTTTACATACTCATCTCATTTGTACATACTGTACTCGATACCATCTACTGTATCTTGCCTATGCTGCTCTGTACCATCACTCATTCATATATCCTTATGTACATATTCTTTATCCCCTTACACTGTGTACAAGACAGTAGTTTTGGAATTGTTAGTTAGATTACTTGTTTTTACTGCATTGCCGGAACTAGAAGCACAAGCATTTCGCTACACTCGCATTAACATCTGCTAACCATGTGTATGTGACAAATACAATTTGATTTGATTTGATTTGATTTGACCAGCTATCACACCGCTGGCATGGCCTTTATCTCCTCTCCCCCGCACACTCCTTGCTCTGTCTGTCTCTTTAATGACCCTGTACAGCTGGTCATCAGTTACCATGGTGACATGGCTCTTTATGTAACATCAGTCTAGACAGGTTTGTCCCTATCAACTCTAGGAAAGTTAAGACCAGACAGTACAGTACAGGAGCTATGTAAAATGTGGCTTTATTCTCTAGAAGTGACCACCATCTCCATCAGTTCACGTGACAGACAGGAATTTCGAGACACATTACTAATCACTAATGACCATCCAATCCCATCCTTACATGTTTAGTTCACCCATTTTAGTCAGATCATCTCATTTGAATCAAGATGTCATGCATGAGGTGAATGCATTTCTATTGTAAATGTGAAGTGGAAACTAATTTCAACCAGGGACTCTTACTGTAATCCTGCTATTTATGGGATTTTACCGTAGTATGTTTCAGTTTCTGCATCAATAGCTGAACTGCCTGTGTCAGGAATAAGTGGTAACGTATCTCCACTATGTAGATTGGCTCATTAAATGATCATATGTTTGTTAAAGGCTGCTGACCAACATGCAAGTGTGTGGCTTCCCTTGGTGATCACTGGACGGAGCTAGCACACATGATGGGGTAGCACTGTGGACTGACTGATCATGGACTGACATGCTGGGGTAGCACTGTGGACTGACTGATCATGGACTGACATGCTGGGGTAGCACTGTGGACTGACTGATCATGGACTGACATGCTGGGGTAGCACTGTGGATTGACTGATCATGGACTGACATGATGGGGTAGCACTGTGGACTGACTGATCATGGACTGACATGCTGGGGTAGCACTGTGGACTGACTGATCATGGACTGACATGCTGGGGTAGCACTGTGGACTGACTGATCATGGACTGACATGCTGGGGTAGCACTGTGGACTGACTGATCATGGACTGACATGCTGGGGTAGCACTGTGGATTGACATGCTGGGGTAGCACTGTGGACTGACATGCTGGTCAACACAATATGAAGGTTCTAGTGTTAGGACCACAGCAATAATTGTGTTCTTGGACGAAGAGGAAGCATAAGAGGAATAAATCAACCAAAATGTAGCGCCAGACAGCCATTGTGTATGCATGCTTAGATGCCTAATGCTAATCCTAATTTCGAGACACATTACTAATCACTAATGACCATCCAATCCCATCCTTACATGTTTAGTTCACCCATTTTAGTCAGATCATCTCATTTGAATCAAGATGTCATGCATGAGGTGAATGCATTTCTATTGTAAATGTGAAGTGGAAACTAATTTCAACCAGGGACTCTTACTGTAATCCTGCTATTTATGGGATTTTACCGTAGTATGTTTCAGTTTCTGCATCAATAGCTGAACTGCCTGTGTCAGGAATAAGTGGTAACGTATCTCCACTATGTAGATTGGCTCATTAAATGATCATATGTTTGTTAAAGGCTGCTGACCAACATGCAAGTGTGTGGCTTCCCTTGGTGATCACTGGACGGAGCTAGCACACATGATGGGGTAGCACTGTGGACTGACTGATCATGGACTGACATGCTGGGGTAGCACTGTGGACTGACTGATCATGGACTGACATGCTGGGGTAGCACTGTGGACTGACTGATCATGGACTGACATGCTGGGGTAGCACTGTGGATTGACTGATCATGGACTGACATGATGGGGTAGCACTGTGGACTGACTGATCATGGACTGACATGCTGGGGTAGCACTGTGGACTGACTGATCATGGACTGACATGCTGGGGTAGCACTGTGGATTGACATGCTGGGGTAGCACTGTGGACTGACATGCTGGTCAACACAATATGAAGGTTCTAGTGTTAGGACCACAGCAATAATTGTGTTCTTGGACGAAGAGGAAGCATAAGAGGAATAAATCAACCAAAATGTAGCGCCAGACAGCCATTGTGTATGCATGCTTAGATGCCTAATGCTATTTTCATTTTCAGTCTCCCCATGGCCTCCCCTGACCCATCATTGTTAGATTTCTCCAATTAAATGTGATTGTCTCTTCTGTTGTTGCTCCCCCCCTGTCTGCTGGAGGATGAAGATAGATGTTGCCAGGCACCTACCTAGGCTGTGATAATCAATTCCTCCACCCGTCACTGTGTCTGAGGCTCTGTTGTCGTTTGGCTCGGCCTGTCTGTTGTTGTCTAGCCCACTCCACTGTATCGGCAGTGTTTTGTTTTGAATTCAGTGTTTATGGTCCAAATGCAACCACATCCCTCTGTCAGTAGAGCAACGTGGTTCCAGATAAATAATGATGAGGTAACGGAATATTTAGGATCCATGTGCTTTATCTTTTAGCAGTGTTTCGGTGCCTCAGTGAATGATTAGAGGGCATGTATTAATGGAAGTAACAGAAAACAGGGTGAAGAGAGAGACGTTTTAAGTCTTAGACACCTTGCATTGTGTCACTGCAGTATTCTGAATTCCTCCCTAATTATGAGATGTATTCATTTTGATCTATTTACCATTTTGTACATTTGTTAATTAATTAAGCAACAACCTGTTTGAAATAGTGTATGCTGCATAGTGTATGCTACAGATGTCAAACAGATTATGAGTATAGCTGTTTGTTTATGACAAGCTATGTTTGATTGATTTGAGGAGCTATAGAAGGAGCTACCTTGCACTGATCTGCTGAAATCTTCCACTGCTGCCAGTGAAGCGGTACATTTGCTGTCCATCTCATGTGGTGCAGAAATCTGTCAATTAAGCTGTCCATCTCATGTGGTGCTGATATCTGTCAATGGGAGCTGTCCACAGTTTACAATTTTTTTGGTTCTGAAAACTGCTGTCCATCACTGATTGTTCATGGTGGGGCTGAAATGTTGAAATACCTCTCCTGTCATCTTACCTTTGATGTCACTGAAGTATGGCCCCGTCAGATAAAATATCCACACATTCCAGCGTTATCTGAAGTTTCCCAGTTCTCACCGTTGTCTTACCTGGCTGTCTGTGCCGCCAGGGTTAACAATCCCATGGTTCTGCTTTACCGTATGCTTTATGAAAACGCAGATATTGACTAGACTCGTTCCGGAGTAGCTCAAGGTGACTTTTCACTGCACTTAGTTTCCATGACAACATTGTCCATAAATAAACGGTTGTTATGTGGTTATTAAAATACGTTTTGAATAAACACACACTCCCTGATGAAATGTTATTTAGTTGTGATTCCAATAGCCTAATTTTATGAGGCACATTGATGTTTTCTCTTTGCAAAAATACTGATTTGATTCAGGCAGTGCAGTTTGGAAAAGGGAATATGTTAATACGGGGCAGTAGGTAGCCAAGTGGTTAGAGCGTTAGGTCAGTAACTGAACGGTTGCTGGATCGAATCCCTGAGCTGACAAGGTAAAAATATGTCGTTCTGCCCCTGAACAAGGCAGTTAACCCACTGTTCCCCGGGAGGCCATTGTAAATAAGAATTTGTTCTTAACGGACTTGCCTCATTAAATAAAGGTAAAATAATCTGCTTTATTGAGCCTATATAGCCTCAAACACAATACAACAATATTTTGAAAATATGACATCTCCTTGAATCAATATTAGGAGTGATGTAACGGTTTTCTGTATGAGAAGGAGAGTCGGACCAAAATGCAGCGTGTAGATTGCGATCCATGTTTTAATAAACAAACGTAAAACACGAATCAATACAAAAACTACAAAATAAAGAACGTAACGAAAACCTAAACAGCCCTATCTGGTGAAAACACATAGACAGGAACAATCACCCACAAACACACAGTGAAACCCAGGCTACCTAAATATGGTTCCCAATCAGAGACAATGACGAACACCTGCCTCTGATTGAGAACCATATCAGGCCGAACATAGAACTGGACAAACTAGACATGTAACATAGAATGCCCACTCAGATCACACCCTGACCAACCAAAACATAGAAATATACAAAGTAAACTATGGTCAGGGTGTGACAAGTGAACTATGTTTATAGAACTAGGAAATATGTTTATACATGGAGTTGTCACCTACCCACACATATAGCCTACACAGGTTCCTCACTAATAGTGGTTTGTTTGTATTTCAAGCTCCCATCACTGAGTCAGGCTTATGTTCCCTACTCTACTCTCTAGAGGGGCGAGTTTACCATTTCCCCACATTTGACTGGTGCAAGAGGGCAGTCGCTCTGCTGAGATTGGCTCTGAATCTACATTAACAGGGAGTATGCTTTCCATGACCGTGAGAAGCAGGCATGCAGGCTGTACTACCGGGATCTCCCTTTAGAGATATCTAAAGTGAGTGAGATGCAGGCAGCCCAGTACAAACAGAGTGTCTGATGGGAAGGAACGGAAACTATTTATACTGCATATAGGAGTACTACTATACAGCAGTGTTTCTCAAGGGGCTGCGTGGCCACACGCAGCCTCTTGCACTGTTGGTTAAGGGCTTGCACTGTTGGTTAAGGGCTTGCACTGTTGGTTAAGGGCTTGCACTGTTGGTCAAGGGCTTGCACTGTTGGTCAAGGGCTTGCACTGTTGGTTAAGGGCTTGCACTGTTGGTTAAGGGCTTGCACTGTTGGTTAAGGGTTTGCACTGTTGGTTAAGGGCTTGCACTGTTGGTTAAGGGCTTGCACTGTTGGTTAAGGGCTTGCACTGTTGGTTAAGGGCTTGCACTGTTGGTCAAGGGCTTGCACTGTTGGTCAAGGGCTTGCACTGTTGGTCAAGGGCTTGCACTGTTGGTTAAGGGCTTGCACTGTTGGTTAAGGGCTTGCACTGTTGGTTAAGGGCTTGCACTGTTGGTTAAGGGCTTGCACTGTTGGTCAAGGGCTTGCACTGTTGGTTAAGGGCTTGCACTGTTGGTTAAGGGCTTGCACTGTTGGTTAAGGGCTTGCACTGTTGGTTAAGGGCTTGTAAGTAAGCATTTCATGGTAAAGTCTACATGTATTCGGCACATGGGACAAATAAAGTTTGATTTGATTTGAAGAATCCTCTGTAGAATGGTGATATTAATTATGTGTATTTATTGTGAGTGCTTCATAAATGTGGTCATGTATGGCTCAGTTGGACCGTATATTCTTTATGTTAGGTTTTACTCTGTGTTCGCTCCCGTGTGCTGGTAAGAGCACAGACAAGACAGAGGATTGTGGTCGAGGTGGTTTAATGACTCTGAAGATTCACAGTACAGGCACAGAACAGCACAGCACATTGTATGTAGTACATTGGCTAGGGCACTTTAAGGCTTTGATTGACAGTTTGCATCAACAGGGTTAGAATTCATGTGCCACCCATACGTAAATCTGATAAATGGAATATATATAAATAAATGATACTCGTTAAATTAGATTTCCATGTATGCTTCATAAAACCATATTTCTCTTTAGGAGACGGGAGGAGGTGCCTACTCTGCTTAGTAATTAGTACAAACATCATTACAATGATTCAGCTTGTTCTCTGAGGTCTTGAAGAGTAAACACATGTTTATAGATTGGTTTGAGAGGTGTAATCCACTCAAGACCCATTGCCGTTGTCTGCATAGCTCAAAAATAATGAGGAGAAGTAATAACGTTCCCAAAACTAAGCCCCATTTGTTAGACTGGTCACCGTTGACTACTCTCTGACCTCTGAATGGGGGCATCAAAAGAGGGACCACCAGATCACTGAATCATTATCAGAAATACCTTTTGTCAATGGTCAGCATCACAAACATTAATCTTGGCTAATCAGAATGCAGCAGTAACCCCACTGGAGGCCATATTAATTCGACTAAATTACCTGTATAAATGTTTGTTGTTATCACTTTGTAGTTGAGGTTTCAGCTCTCCTTCAGTATCTCTCTCAAGAGTTGAGGACATGTGTTCCCTCAACCTGCAAATAAATTTGATTCTTATCAATGAAATCAGTACACAATATTATTTACCAGACCACCGGACAACATGATTAGTAGTTTATAAAGTTAGGAAAAGTCCAATCTTTTAAAGTTCTTGAAATTCTCACTAAATTCTGTAGCACCAGTGGCTCATAATCTGTGGATCTAAATGGATGCATGAAAAACTGGAACCACTTTAAATGGATAAAGAACAACCTGCAAAGCATAATAATAAAAGACTAATAACCAAGGTCATTCTTAAACCTTGAACCAACTTCACCAACAATGCAGACCCGTGATTCAGTGCTGGCGATAGGGCTGGGGTGCTGGCTGCTCAAAGTGAGCTGAATAGGTAGTGACACACTAGGTCTCAGAGCGGAAGGCTCCTCAGTCCTCACAGCTCATTGGGGAGGAGGTGAGGGCTGGGCTGGCAGACTTCTAAAATTAGGCTCTGTGGTTGAATGACAGAACTGTGTGCTTCCATGAGTACTATGGGGAAAACAACACGAAGCAACAGACACTGGCCCTGCACACAATGGCAGCACAGGGACCACAAGACAGTATAGCGGGCAAAACGTGGTTCAACATTCATTAGCCTAAGACTTGTGAAGAGTTAGGAGGGAGGAGAGGAGGAGTGGATAAGGAACAGAGCCAACATTAATTAACAATGTCAATGTGATAAAAAATTAACGATTGTCTCATTAGTTGGGCTTAATTGTTTTACAGAAAATAAATTAAAGATTGTAAGAGAGAGACAAAATTAGAAAGATTTTACGGAAGTGCAACGATGGTGTTTATGAATCCTGTATTTTTTGTGTCTGTAATTCTCGCTTTTCTTTCCAACCCTATTTGCATAGTTGCATCATTCAGAGAACACCTCAGTTGCACAGTGTAGATGACTCTTAAGTTCAATTAAAAATATTGAATTATTCATATAAAGTAAGACAAAAGATCAGCAAAACAAGACCTAAGAAATCTTTATTTTTCTCTTCTAACCATTTCACTTTTACCCTCATCATCAATCTACCATATAATTACTGCAGGGGGATATTGGAAATACTATTTTTTATTTACCCTCTAAGTTTCATCAGTCACATTCAGTAGCAGCATCCCTGGTCCAGAAGTGATCAGAGAACAGGTGTGATGCTGATGATGATGATAATGATACACAAGAGGAAGGAGGCAAAGCTGAATGTCAATCTCTCATCACCAAATGTCAATCTCTCATCACTGAAGCTATTCTATTGTATGCAGTCAGGTGCAGTGATGATTGGTTTACTGAATTCTACTCATTTTCTCCTTTATTGCTGTAAAGACAAGAAAGGGTGTCATCTGTGAGGACTGGTGTGTATTTGAGCTCTCTCTCTCTCTCTCTCTCTCTCTCTCTCTCTCTCTCTCTCTCTCTCTCTCTCTCTCTCTCTCTCTCTCTCTCTCTCTCTCTATGTCTCTCTCTCTCTCTCTATGTCTCTCTCTCTATGTCTCTCTCTGTCTCTCTCTCTCTATGTCTCTCTCTCTCTATGTCTCTCTCTCTCTCTCTCTCTCTCTCTCTCTCTCTCTCTCTCTCTCTCTCTCTCTCTCTCTCTCTCTCTCTCTCTCTCTCTCTCTCTCTCCATTGAAATTGAAAGCGCGGTACGATTCGCAGCACTCCGCACCTGTCTGTTTGGGCTTGACAGCTGTGATCTCACTGCTGTAGTTAGTTATCATGACTTCTCCCAAGGAGCCAAATGCGCCGGTGAAAGTGACTCAAAAGCAAGACGAGCAGGTATGGCTTTTATTCTAGCGTATGGGTTATTCATAAGTCATAGACTAATATGCTAATATACTATTTCAAATATGTTTTAAGAAAAGAAACTGCACCGTTTATTCAAGACACGGTCAGGATAGGCTACAGATGTTTGCTCTGGCAGTGAGGGCTTGGGTCCGATCCTTTTCACTGCTCACTGACAGTTTATAGCCTAATAGATTTCTCATGCAGACATCAGAATATTTTAAAGCTTTACTCTGTTTTTTCTCACAGTAGGCTGCCGCTGCATATTGAGTTTTATAAAGTCCTATGGGAATCGTTTTTTGAAGCTTTCATAATTTATGTTTAAAAAAATGACAATAAAGAAACACAATCCTACCCAACCTGACGTGAATATATTGCTGCTCACTGATGTCTATGTTCACGTATTTGCATGGATGGAACATTGTAGACCATACATTCCTAACTTTAGGGGTTTTGTAAATCATAGTCAAGCTAAACATCTGTTTTAATATTCAGTCGTATTTTAATGTAGAAAAATATGAGGAACTGGAAATAGATGAGTAGCCAATACAGAGAAATATATGAGTAGTCAGTACAGAGAAATGTATGAGTAGTCAGTACAGAGAAATGTATGAGTAGTCCGTACAGAGAAATGTATGAGTAGTCAATACAGAGAAATGTATGAGTAGTCAGTACAGAGAAATGTATGAGTAGTCAATACAGAGAAATGTATGAGTAGTCAATACAGAGAAATGTATGAGTAGTCAATACAGAGAAATATATGAGTAGTCAATACAGAGAAATGTATGAGTAGTCAATACAGAGAAATGTATGAGTAGTCAATACAGAGACATGTATGAGTAGTCAGTACAGAGAAATGTATGAGTAGTCAATACAGAGAAATGTATGAGTAGTCAATACAGAGAAATGTATGAGTGAGAATTCTGTATATTATATACTTGGACTTGTCAAGGCTAATAAAGAACCATCATCGATGTGTTGCTTTTAGACAACATGATACCAGAGTAACAGTGCTTCAGGACCAATGGCAATCATTCTGTGTGTTTGTGCATGTGTGTGCGCTCGCCACGTGTGTATGTGTGTATGTGTGTGACCTTAACAACTGCAGTGATTCTGATTTTAGCCCAGACCTCTGTATAGTTTTGAATTGATATTTCTGTAGTGTCTGCACTGATCATTTGTACCTGGGTGGGATTAACATGAAATTGTGTTTGTGTACTGAGTAGGTTCAACAGAACATCACATGAACATAATCACATTTCAATATGACTGTTTGATTGATGAAGGGATGAAATGATGACGTGTCTGTCTGTCTGCAGATTCAGCTACAGTTCTTCCATTTCCAATATCCCCTATAGATAGTGTTGTATTCACTTCTCAATATTCTGGTGAGTGTCTGTATCTCAGATGTTGTTGGAAGATAAATATCTGAATTGTTTAACACGATTCACTTGGTTTTCCTGTAGCTGCCGGTATGCAAAATTGGAAGTCAAAGGAACATCTTGCTAATAGTCTTTCGATTTTTGCTGGATCATTCAAAGGTGACTCAGTGTCTCTGGATGTATCTATCTCTTCAGAGGTTGTACCCAACACTTGCTGAACATTCCAGTAATCAAGACCCAGGAGAAAGGTCAAACTTCTCCTGTTCTAATGAATTCTCCAGGCTGGCATGGTATTGGCTGTTTGCATTCTCAATTGGAATACTCAATTGTTGGACTTCTGAATATCATAGAATAATGTAATCACTAATGTTTCTCCATTCGTCTGTGTAACTGAGGACTTTGGTGGACAGCTCCCGTGTGCTGGTAAGAGCACAGACAAGACAGAGGATTGCTGTCGAGGTGGTTTAATGACTCTGAAGATTCACCGTACAGGCACGGAACAGCACAGCACATTGTATGTAGTACATGGGCCAGGGCACATTAAGGCTTTGATTGACAGCTTGTGATAACTAAGAGTGTGTGCGTGGTCTGCAAGTAAAGAGACAAAGAAAGATACAATAGTGAATGACAGATATATACATAATACAATATCTAATTCACTATACCAGAAGCAATATTCATGTAATAATAACATGGCTACAATGGCTTAATTAATGCTATACTTAAGCAATAAGGCACACGAGGCAG
This sequence comes from Oncorhynchus clarkii lewisi, assembly GCF_045791955.1. Classification (NCBI taxonomy): domain Eukaryota; kingdom Metazoa; phylum Chordata; class Actinopteri; order Salmoniformes; family Salmonidae; genus Oncorhynchus; species Oncorhynchus clarkii. Next base: position 25,124,178 of record NC_092166.1, on the reverse strand, counting down.
TGCTGTATCATGAATACAGTCACAAGTAAATGCCGTTGTTCCGTCAACCCATTTACCGGGGACTGTATTCATGATACAGCACTGCCTCGCGTGCCTTATTTGCTTCTATAAAACTGTTACCAACATATTAATATAACAATGAAAATATGTGATTCATTCCAATTTCATTTTGATACGTCAATTCATACAATTTCATTCTTCCAACTCAGTCACGTCAAACATTGACCCTGGAATGACAGTACACTAGCGGCATTTTCGCGCGTTTTAGCTTTTTTTCTATTGGCATTGATTTGGATATGTCCATGATAGTGATGTTGATGCGTTGTTTTGACTGGCTCAGAAAAAGTTGTCTCGTCTGGGCACCATTCACTCTATGCATGGTACAAAATTCAAAATTGAAATATCAGGACAGGCAGACAGTACCGAACTAAATGCTAGGCTAGAAGCAAGGGGAAATAATGTGCAAGTTTAGATAAATACAAGAGATGATTTGGACTGCAACATAAACATGATATTCCTATGGAGAATTGTTGAAGGATGATCATTTTCAGATGGAACTGTTAGTAGGCATCGGTGTGTCCGTTTTATGCCAACACAGTACAGATGGAACCTAGTACAATCAGCATCCAGAATCCAAACAACCAGTTTTATAAAAGACAATACAGCGCCATACAACGTGACTACACTAATTAGAGAGCACCTGTCACGCCCTGACCTTAGAGATCCTTTTAATTCTCTATTTTGGTTAGGTCAGGGTGTGACTAGGGTGGGCAATCTAGTTTTCCTATTTCTTTGTTTGGCCTGGTATCGTTGTCTCTGATTGGGGATCATACTTAGGCAGCCTTTTTCCTACCTTAGTTTGTGGGATCTTGATTTTGTATAGTTGCTGTGTAGCCTGCAGAACTTTACGTTTGTTTTGTATTTTGTTGTTTTTCGGTGTTCATTTGAATAAAAGTAAGATGTTCGTCCACCACGCTGCACCTTGGTCTCCTCATTCCGACGACGAACGTAACAGCACCGCAATCTTCAGTACAGGGCTTCAACTGTACAATGCACTTGAATATTTCTAAACAGCAAAATCCAATGTAATAACCGCATAAACAATATAGCGTACATCTATATAATTACAGGTCATATAAACAAAGTACTAGGGGACATAATCTGATGTAAATACAAGGCTAAATGTCCAAAATTGTATGACACTGAAAACGGGAGCTAACTCGCAGTATAAACTACAAATTAGTATAAACAGGAAAGATGACATTATCATCACAGAGTGCATCTTCAGACATAAACATGTAAAATATATGAAAAGATGTACTTACATATCAACAAGGACAGACACTGGCCTTCTTCATAGCCTTTTGTACAGTCTGTATCTTTGCTCAGCTATATAAATAACATTGCTGTTTTTTTTTGGTATCTCTCAAAACTTCTAAAAACTCTTTGTTGGTTATGGACAGTACTGTAAGTTTGAATAATTTAAAAGTAAACTCAATAAGAGCAGATTCTTGGAGGCAGTGGCTGAGGTAAGGGTGTTAGACGAGAGACACATCTCAATGCTTCATGGTCCACTGGCTAGCCTGCACTCTTATCAGCTATCGGTGCTTCACAGCTAACCGGCAATATTCCCATGAATACTAAATAGTACCTAGCTAGATAACACTGGTGCTAGGCGCATTTGGTTTCTGAAATCATATCAGAGAATGAGCAATTCTGGAGACCAAGAAGATGTAAGGTCAACTTGTCTAAGCCCTTTCTTTTGGCCACACACACATTTGCTTTTCTCATCTTATACACTAGAGGCATGGAACGTATTGCATAGAACGTATGTATACCTTACTCTCCTCTGAAACTGTGCTACTTCGTCTTGGCAGGGTGGTTACATTACCCTGGAATTCAAACAACACCCTCTCTTGTTTTTGGATGGAAACATTGGTAATTGTTGTGTTGTGCCGCAGAATTCATTCTTATTAATGGACATCGTCCTGGTCTATGCCAGACTTTTAGCCTTGTTTCTATGGTGACGCTGGTTAACTTCTCCCTCTAGCCAAAAGGGAAAAGCTGCCTGTCTCGGTGCCTTCAGTTGCTCTGCTCGTTTGCTTGTCTGTTGGTCTGTACAGGTGGCTGGTCAAGGACAACCTTCTCAATAGATAATAAACACTATGTTGTCCTGTAAGAATAGATTTCATTCCTCAGTAGTTGGGAATGGATGCAATGCATTCACTCACATGGACAATATATGATTATAGTAGGGTGTCCTTTTAGTGCTTGATTATGTTACCCTTAAAGGCCCAGTGCAGTCAAAAATTAGATTTTTCCATTGTTTTATATGTAGTTTCACACTATAAGATTGGGATAATACTGTGAAATTGTTACAATGATGATAATGCCCTTTTAGTGTAAGAGCTGTTTGAAAAGAGCCTGAGTGAGTTCATAGACCAATAAGGAAAGTTCCAAACCTTTCTACCAATAACAGCTCATTTCCCCTCCCCACTCAGACCACTCCCAGATAGTCCTAGCACAAATCTTTCTTGAGAAATTGATCTTAGCTAAGAAGCAATTTTTTGTTTCATTTTGACCATTTTAATTTAAAATAATCACAGTAGGGTACTTCATTGTTACCCAGAAATGATTTGATAGTGATATAAAAACGGCCGTAGAACCACTCAGCTTCACTGTTCACTAATTGGACCCTCAAGGTTCTGTCTCATACACTCTTAAGCTTTTGAGTATCAACTTCATGCCATCTATCAGTCAGTTTGTTTTGATGTTGGGAAGAATGTAGTCTTGTCTGATACAGGATTCACAGGGGCCTTCGTTTGACAAAGAATAGTGAATGTAGTTACTGAGGCAACGTTAACCCTGAAGACAATGTAACGCTGCCTACCCTTAAGATTTTCAGTCAACTCTTTGAAGACTAGTCTCTCTTTTCTCAAAGATGATTATTCACCTTTCGAATTTCACTCATATTGAAATGTGCATAAAATATTTTCCCCATGTTTGGTCCCACACATATGTAGGTCTGCTCCAAAAGGACCAAACAACACACTGATGCATAGCCAAGATCCTAACGCAATTCCCAATGTCATAGTCATCTCTTTGTTCTTTACAGTTCCCTATGTGTAAATCATTACGTGTGATATGAAATGACTCTTTGGTTTAGATGATAAAAATACCTTTTAATCCAAGTCGAGACGCCAATCTGACGCCTCACTTTGAAGCTGTAAGATTTCTCTTCCTAAATCTGCACTTTCGTAAGACTATAATAAGTGTCTCCCAACCTTGTTCATTGTTACCTCCTCTCAATTAGTTCAAGGTGATGCCTTATAATGTCTTCACCCCCCCCCCACGCTCATTGAGAAGTGTGTTGCTTCCTACGTTTGCACAGATGAATTACCCAGAGGACTTATTTATTGATCTTTGAATATGAAGCATGCTGTATTGATGCACTCTGGCCCCCATGGCGGTCTCAGTTACATCCGTAAAGCATATCTCATACTCATAAACCAGGCATATCTGGTTATGATACATTCCACAGAGAGCATACTAGATTCCTCTCCATCTATGTTTGTTGTGCCCCAAACTGAGCAATTAGCTTTAGAAAGGTCATCCAGGAAATCAATCAACTTTCAATTATGCCCAAACAGACCAAATGCGTATTACACAGTCACCTCTGAGCAAACATATTTTTTTTCGTCAGGTGCTTTCTCTGGGATCAAGTTTCAATTGGAAATTCATTCAAACAGTTGAAAATGCATAAACCAACTACCTTTCGTCTTGTCGCCTTGACAGGTTCTGCTGCTTGCATTCCTCTGAAAATAATGCCTTTTCAAAATGACTCAGGATTAAAGCTATGTTTCTGTGTGTTTGGGAAGTGCTTTTCTGTTGTTGAGAAGTCCAAAATGAGAGGTATCTAGATGTTTGTGTTTGCAGTCAGTGCATGGTACTTGATGGTACATCTGTGGAGATATAGACATACAGTTTGCTGCAGTGAGGGTGTGGGTTCACTTTTCTGTCAGTAACACAAGCTAAAAGACCTCCTGCAGTCAATCTTATAGATGATACACACACTGTCCCTGTTTTCTCAAGGTCAAATATAACTTTACTGTCTGTAACTGAAGAGGAAGTGCACACACACACACACACACACACACACACACACACACACACACACACACACACACACACACACACACACACACACACACACACACACACACAGGAAGCAAAGGACATATTCATATTATTTTTCACTGGGGACAGGGGGACCTAACCCCCCCACATTCTGAAATTGCATTTCTGTCCCCCGCAGTTTTATCATTGCACTGTGATACCTAAAGCGGCATGAGTGTGCTTTAGGACCATGCGGACGCCTCAGAGCGGTCGGGTAGGCTGTTTGGTGGTTTCAGTCGGCTGGATTTAGGACCATGCGGATGGACACCACAGGGCGTGCGAACAGAGACAACTGTCTGTGTGTGTTGTACTTTTTCTCCAAGTTGTAAAAGCAAGCAGATAAAAAACGAGCTATTGTATATTTGACTGATGTAGCTGGCAAGGTAACTGCTGTTTGACTTAACTGAAAACATATATTTATTCCCAGTGCTGAGCTAGTAGTGTAACTGACATAAACAGCTCTACAGACTTCACTGTCATGGTGCACAGTAGAGGTCGACTGATTAATCGGCATGGCCGATTAATTAGGGCCAATTTCAAGTTTTCATAACAATCGGTAATCAGCCTTTTTGGACGCTGATTATGGCCGATGACATTGCAATCCACGAGGAGACTGCGTGGCAGGCTGACCACCTGTTACGTGAATGCAGCATCAAAAGGACCTTTTGGCTACAAGGAGCCAAGGTAAGTTGCTAGCTAGCATTAAACTTATCTTATAAAAAACAATCAATCATAACAATCACAAGTTAACTACACATTGTTGATGATGTTACTCGGTTAACTAGCTTGTTCTGCGTTGCATACAATCAATGCAGTGCCTGTTCATTTATCATCGAATCACAGCCTACTTCAACTTCGCCAAATGGGTGATGATTTAACAAAAGCGCATTCACGAAAAAAGCCCAATCGTTGCAATAATGTACCTAACCTTAAACATCAATGCCTTTCTTAAAATCAATACACAAGTATATATTTTTAACCTGCATATGTAGTTTAAATAAATGTATGTTAGCAGGCAATATTAACTTGGGGAATTGTGTCACTTCTCTTGCGTTCAGTGGAAGCAGATTCAGGGTATATGCAGCAGTTTGGGCCGCTTGGCTCGTTGCGAACTGTTGAAAGGCCATTTATTCCTAACAAAGACCGTAATTAATTTGCCAGAATTTTACATAATTATGACATAACATTGAAGGTTGTACAATGTAACAGTAATATTTAGACTTACGGATGCCACCCGTTAGATAAAATACAGAACGGTTCTGTATTTCACTGAAAGAATAAACGTTTTATTTTCAAAATTGTAGTTTCCGGATTTGACCATATTAATGACCAAAGGCTCGTATTTCTGTGTGTTTATTATATTATAATTAAGAATATGATTTGATATTTGATAGAGCAGTCTGACTGAGCTGTGGTAGGCAGCAGCAGTCTCGTTAGCATTCATTCAAACATCAGCTCTTAGCAATGCCTGAAGCACAGCGCTGTTTATGACTTCAAGCCTATCAACTCCCGAGATTAGGCTAGCAATACTAAAGTGCCTATTAGAACATCCAATAGTCAAAGGTATATGAAATACAAATTGTATAGAGAAAAATAGTCATATAATTCCTATAATAACTACAACCTAAAACTTCTTTACTGGGAATATTGAAGACTCATGTTAAAAGGAACCACCAGCTTTCATATGTTCTCATGTTCTGAGCAAAGAACTTAAACGTTAGCTTTTTTACATGGCACATATTGCACTTTTACTTTCTTCTCCAACGCTATGTTTTTGCATTATTTAAAACAAATTGAACATGTTTCATTATTTATTTGAGACTAAATTGATTTTATTTATGTATTATATTAAGTTCAAATAAAATTGTTCATTGTTCATTCAGTATTGTTGTAATTGTCATTTATTCCCGATTAATCGGTATCGGCATTGAGAAATTATAATCGATCAACCTCTAGTGCACAGTCAGTACACAACACTATGTTCATCATGTCTTAGCAGGACCAGATGGTGACAGGGTTCCCAGCAGGGTCAGACAGCCAGGGATGACCAGTCTATGGAGCTCAGGTGATTTTTTTGCAGTATATTATAACAATCAGTGAATGGATAGAAAGTTCCATCTTGAGTTGGTGGGTAGGCTACAGTCTGGGATCTGGGAATAATGGTCATTTAAATTATTGAACCATTGATTCTATTCTTGGACAATATAATGTATAAATGTACACCAAGGTAATTCTTTGTCATGCCTCGTCTGGGCAGGATCAGATGGTGACTGGGGTCTCAGCAGGGTCAGGCAGCCAGGGAAGTGAAGGCGCTGAGGTGAACTTGTTAAGGTTTTCTGTCAAAGGAGAGGAGGACCAAAATGCAGCGTGGTTATCTTTATACATTTTTAATAAAGAACGATACAAAAACAATAAACGTAACTTGAAAAACCGAAACAGCCCTATCTGGTGCAAACAAACACAGAGACAGGAACAATCACCCACGAAACACTCAAAGAATATGGCTGCCTAATTATGGTTCCCAATCAGAGACAACGATAAACACCTGCCTCTGATTGAGAACCACTCTAGGCAACCATAGACTTTCCTAGACAACTCCACTAACCACAATCCCATACCCTACAAAAAAACCCTAGACAAAACACACCACATAAATACCCATGTCACACCCTGGCCTGACCAAAATAATAAAGAAAACACAAAATACTAAGGCCAGGGCGTGACAGAACAGATGCAACACTTTATTCTCTCTGTACAGCAAACACTGGACAAGACAGAAGCATCAAATATTGAAACTATTTTAAGGCAGTCTGACAAACCTCTACATTTGATTTTCAAAATGTATCAAGGGTTGATAGAGGATTTTCCTAATGACACAAAACATGTCAAAACAAAAATGTGTGGAAGACCTGGGAGACGCTATTGAGGATGATGAATGGATACATATATGTTAGAATGCCCAGCCATTTTCATATATTCTCAGACATAAACTACAGCAGTTTAAGACTACTCAAAGAACGTACTATATGCCAGTGAAACTGAATATCATGCACTCAGAAATGTAATTCCTCTGCTGTTGTAAAACATGAAAGAGGCCATATTTCAATATGTAATGTTCTTGTGAAGGCTGTCTGAATTCTGGCAAAGAGTATGTTATTTTATCTCAGCATGTTTACAGATTCTCCTATCTCCCTGTTTTTGTTTGCTTGGAAATATTGATACTGGAGTCTGTTATCAGAAGAAAAGGTGTAACCTGGCTAAGTGGCTAAGAAATGCATTTCCATTAATTGGAAGGTTGGTTATCCTCCCACAATGTCACAATAGATGGCAGAAATGTCAAGTTATGTATTACTAGATTTGATTTATAAGAAGATTAAGGATAAACTGGGCTACTTTCATAAGGCCTGGATGCCTTATATGGAATATTGTAAGACAAAATGAGTCTGATTTGAAAACAGGCCCATGTCAGGGGAGATACAGTGCCTTGCGAAAGTATTCGGCCCCCTTGAACTTTGCGACCTTTTGCCACATTTCAGGCTTCAAACATAAAGATATAAAACTGTATTTTTTTGTGAAGAATCAACAACAAGTGGGACACAATCATGAAGTGGAACGACATTTATTGGATATTTCAAACTTTTTTAACAAATCAAAAACTGAAAAATTGAGCGTGCAAAATTATTCAGCCCCTTTACTTTCAGTGCAGCAAACTCTCTCCAGAAGTTCAGTGAGGATCTCTGAATGATCCAATGTTGACCTAAATGACTAATGATGATAAATACAATCCACCTGTGTGTAATCAAGTCTCCGTATAAATGCACCTGCACTGTGATAGTCTCAGAGGTCCGTCAAAAGCGCAGAGAGCATCATGAAGAACAAGGAACACACCAGGCAGGTCCGAGATACTGTTGTGAAGAAGTTTAAAGCCGGATTTGGATACAAAAGATTTCCCAAGCTTTAAACATCCCAAGGAGCACTGTGCAAGCGATAATATTGAAATGGAAGGAGTATCAGACCACTGCAAATCTACCAAGACCTGGCCGTCCCTCTAAACTTTCAGCTCATACAAGGAGAAGACTGATCAGAGATGCAGCCAAGAGGCCCATGATCACTCTGGATGAACTGCAGAGATCTACAGCTGAGGTGGGAGACTCTGTCCATAGGACAACAATCAGTCGTATATTGCACAAATCTGGCCTTTATGGAAGAGTGGCAAGAAGAAAGCCATTTCTTAAAGATATCCATAAAAAGTGTTTTTTAAAATTTGCCACAAGCCACCTGGGAGACACACCAAACATGTGGAAGAAGGTGCTTTGGTCAGATGAAACCAAAATTGAACTTTTTGGCAACAATGCAAAACGTTATGTTTGGCGTAAAAGCAACACAGCTCATCACCCTGAACACACCATCCCCACTGTCAAACATGGTGGTGGCAGCATCATGGTTTGGGCCTGCTTTTCTTCAGCAGGGACAGGGAAGATGGTTAAAATTGATGGGAAGATGGATGGAGCCAAATACAGGACCATTCTGGAAGAAAACCTGATGGAGTCTGCAAAAGACCTGAGACTGGGACGGAGATTTGTCTTCCAACAAGACAATGATCCAAAACATAAAGCAAAATCTACAATGGAATGGTTCAAAAATAAACATATCCAGGTGTTAGAATGGCCAAGTCAAAGTCCAGACCTGAATCCAATCGAGAATCTGTGGAAAGAACTGAAAACTGCTGTTCACAAATGCTCTCCTTCCAACCTCACTGAGCTCGAGCTGTTTTGCAAGGAGGAATGGGAAAAAATGTCAGTCTCTCGATGTGCAAAACTGATAGAGACATACCCCAAGCGACTTACAGCTGTAATCGCAGCAAAAGGTGGCGCTACAAAGTATTAACTTAAGGGGGCTGAATAATTTTGCACGCCCAATTTTTCAGTTTTTGATTTGTTAAAAAAGTTTGAAATATCCAATAAATGTTGTTCCACTTCATGATTGTGTCCCACTTGTTGTTGATTCTTCACAAAAAAATACAGTTTTATATCTTTATGTTTGAAGCATGAAATGTGGCAAAAGGTCGCAAAGTTCAAGGGGGCCGAATACTTTCGCAAGGCACTGTACCTATTTAGGCAGTCCATAGCTACTGGGTTGTGCAGTTCTGTCCCTGAGGGTCTGTCATACTGTTGGTTGTCTCTCTGGCCTTGGCCTAACATACCTGAAACCAATAATGAATGTTTGACTAAGATCCTAAAAGCTGTGTGGGGTGTGATGGGTTGGGGCGCTGCAGGGCGGTGGACCCCTAGGGGCAGGATGGGGAGATCCAGCTATAATGTGTGCAAGTAAAAAGATATCTAGAGTACTATTAGGCCTCTGTAATTATTGGGACAGTGAAGCATTATTATTATTATTTTTTTGGAATCAAACAATGACTATGAAGTTCAACTGCCAACTGTCAGCTTTCATTCGAAGTTCACTTATATATGTATTAAAGTAGTACAAAGTTAAGTATTTGGTCCCACATTCATAGCACGCAATGACTACATCAAGCTTGTGACTCTAGAAGTTTGTTGGGTGCATTTGCATTTTGCTTTGGTTGTGTTTCAGATGATTTTGTGCACAAAATAAATGGTGGATTGCCATGACAGTAACAGGGGAGGTTAGCATTTTTTGGGGAGTATGATATTTGTGCGTCTATAATTTCTCGCTAATGATTATTAACGATTCATTCAGGATGATCCATAATCATATTTGCAGTCAAATTCAATAAATTGTGTAGAAATGCAGGAAATTAGTTGTAGATGCCCAGAAAATTCTGTGGGAGGACACCCAGATCCCACGCCAGTTTATGTCCTTCCCACTTCTAAAACCAAAGTTGCGCTGTAATATTTTATGTTGCTATGTTCTGATTACTTTTCTGTGCAGCATTGTCAGTGATGGATTCATACAGTTTACAAGAATATCACAACTCAGGATATGACCCAGATGCAGACACGGGAGGCGGATAGTACAGTTCTCAATCATGTATTATAACACGGAGCAAAGGGCAGGTCGAGGGCAGGCCGAAGTTCGTAATCACGTCAGAGTCAGACAGGTATAGGATGGCAGGCAGGCTCGGGGTCAGCAATCAGGTCAGAGTCAGACAGGTACAGGATGGCAGGCAGGCTCGGGGTCAGGGCAGGCAGAGGTTCGCAATCAGGTCAGAGTCAGACAGGTACAGGATGGCAGGCAGGCTTGGGGTCAGGGCAGGCAGATTGGTCAGAACCGGGAAAACTAGGAAACAAACAAACACAGGAAAACGGGAAAGCACCCTGGTAAGAGCTGACAAGACAAGACTACCTGGCAACAGACAAACAAAGAAAACAGTGTTAGCAGTTGATGTTATTCTTTAATAACAAAGACCCCAAAGCAAATCAGGGGGACGAAAATTGGTTTATTCAAAGAGGACATATCATACGGTGAGGCAGATGATCATTCTCCCCTGTCCTCAGTGATTCTCTCCTGTGGTTCTCTCCACCGAACAAAGGGACAGAATTTGTTTTTATAACCCAGGCCTAGCTTGTGGTTGACCAATTAGAAGTCCTTGCTGTACAACTGGGCCAATGGCCAAATAACACGTGTCCTATTTCAGGCTCACTGTACAGACAAATTCCTCCCATGTCTCTGACCCATTGATAAATAATCCCCTATTACTGAAAAAACACTACTTCCATTGATCGTTAATTCTAGTCCTCTCGTTCTCTGCAATGTGTATTTATCCTCGACATATTCTTACAACAGGTATAAATGCTCAGGGGATAATGGGGAAGATGGGCGACACCTGGAGGGGGGTGGAAACAAGCACAAAGACAGGTGAAACCGATCAGGATGTGACAAAGAATTTTTCTGAATCTCACTAATTTCCCATTCCAATGTAGGAGGAGGTTACCACAGCAATCCCTGTAGCAGAACAGAACATTCTCTAGGTGAAGATAGATATTAAATAATGAATTCCAAAAGAAAAATCACAGAAAGGAATAAAAGGCTGAGGTATGAATAATTGAATAGGTTTTGGCTGGAGTCTAATGGAGGACAACACAAAGCACTTGTTTTTTACCATTGTGTTGAAATACAATGGTATGAGTCCCTTCAGTGAACCCCCTTCAGTGAACCTTAGCACATTTTCTCTTCTGAAGTGTACAGTATGTGTGCCGGTACTTTTCTTAAGCTATCAAATGTGTTATGCCATGGCAGAGTACAGTACTCTATATTGAATGGAGTGGGTACATGTTGATTTGTAGGCCTACCCATCTTTCAACATAAATGTTAAACCCTCCCATCACAGTTGACCCCTTTATCATAATGTCCACAGCAGGTATCTGATTCAAAGAGCAGTTGGTGCCCATTATCCTCAGACAATAGACTTAATTTGTCCTATTCAGACCTCGATTGACTGCAGGAGGACAGAAGGGTCCAAGTTTCAAATCAAATCAAATCAAATTTTTATTTGTCACATACACATGGTTAGCAGATGTTAATGCGAGTGTAGCGAAATGCTTGTGCTTCTAGTTCCGACAATGCAGTAATAACCAACAAGTAATCTAACTAACAATTCCAAAACTACTGTCTTATACACAGTGTAAGGGGATAAAGAATATGTGCATAAGGATATATGAATGAGTGATGGTACAGAGCAGCATAGGCAGGATACAGTAGATGGTATCGAGTACAGTATATACATGAGGTGAGTATGTAAACAAAGTGGCATAGTTAAAGTGGCTAGTGATACATGTATTACATAAGGATGCAGTCGATGATATAGAGTACAGTATATACGTATGCATATGAGATGAATAATGTAGGGTAAGTAACATTATATAAGGTAGCATTGTTTAAAGTGGCTAGTGATATATTTACATCATTTCCCATTAATTCCCATTATTAAAGTGGCTGGAGTTGAGTCAGTGTCAGTGTGTTGGCAGCAGCCACTCAATGTTAGTGGTGGCTGTTTAACAGTCTGATGGCCTTGAGATAGAAGCTGTTTTTCAGTCTCTCGGTCCCAGCTTTGATGCACCTGTACTGACCTCGCCTTCTGGATGATAGCGGGGTGAACAGGCAGTGGCTCGGGTGGTTGATGTCCTTGATGATCTTTATGGCCTTCCTGTAACATCGGGTGGTGTAGGTGTCCTGGAGGGCAGGTAGTTTGCCCCCGGTGATGCGTTGTGCAGACCTCACTACCCTCTGGAGAGCCTTACGGTTGTGCGCGGAGCAGTTTCCGTACCAGGCGGTGATACAGCCCGCCAGGATGCTCTCGATTGTGCATCTGTAGAAGTTTGTGAGTTCTTTTGGTGACAAACCGAATTTCTTCAGCCTCCTGAGGTTGAAGAGGCGCTGCTGCGCCTTCTTCACGATGCTGTCTGTGTGAGTGGACCAATTCAGTTTGTCTGTGATGTGTATGCCGAGGAACTTAAAACTTGCTACCCTCTCCACTACTGTTCCATCGATGTGGATAGGTGGGTGTTCCCTCTGCTGTTTCCTGAAGTCCACAATCATCTCCTTAGTTTTGTTGACGTTGAGTGTGAGGTTATTTTCCTGACACCACACTTCGAGGGCCCTCACCTCCTCCCTGTAGGCCGTCTCGTCGTTGTTGGTAATCAAGCCTACCACTGTTGTGTCGTCTGCAAACTTGATGATTGAGTTGGAGGCGTGCGTGGCCACGCAGTCGTGGGTGAACAGGGAGTACAGGAGAGGGCTCAGAACGCACCCTTGTGGGGCCCCAGTGTTGAGGATCAGCGGGGTGGAGATGTTGTTGCCTACCCTCACCACCTGGGGGCGGCCCGTCAGGAAGTCCAGTACCCAGTTGCACAGGGCGGGGTCGAGACCCAGGGTCTCGAGCTTGATGACGAGCTTGGAGGGTACTATGGTGTTGAATGCCGAGCTGTAGTCGATGAACAGCATTCTCACATAGGTATTCCTCTTGTCCAGATGGGTTAGGGCAGTGTGCAGTGTGGTTGAGATTGCATCGTCTGTGGACCTATTTGGGCGGTAAGCAAATTGGAGTGGGTCTAGGGTAGGGTGGAGGTGATATGGTCCTTGACTAGTCTCTCAAAGCACTTCATGATGACGGAAGTGAGTCGTTTAGCTCAGTTACCTTAGCTTTCTTGGGAACAGGAACAATGGTGGCCCTCTTGAAGCATGTGGGAACAGCAGACTGATATAGGGATTGATTGAATATGTCCGTAAACACACCGTTCAGCTGGTCTGCGCATGCTCTGAGGGCGCGGCTGGGGATGCCGTCTGGGCCTGCAGCCTTGCGAGGGTTAACACGTTTAAATGTCTTACTCACCTCGGCTGCAGTGAAGGAGAGTCCACATGTTTTCGTTGCAGGCCGTGTCAGTGGCACTGTATTGTCCTCAAAGCGGGCAAAAAAGTTATTTAGTCTGCCTGGGCGCAGGACATCCTGGCCCGTGACTGGGCTGGATTTCTTCTTGTAGTCCGTGATTGACTGTAGACCCTGCCACATGCCTCTTGTGTCTGAGCCGTTGAATTGAGATTCTACTTTGTCTCTGTACTGACGCTTAGCTTGTTTGATAGCCTTGCGGAGGGAATAGCTGCACTGTTTGTATTCGGTCATGTTACCAGTCACCTTGCCCTGATTAAAAGCAGTGGTTCGCGCTTTCAGTTTCACGCGAATGCTGCCATCAATCCACGGTTTCTGGTTAGGGAATATTTTAATCGTTGCTATGGGAACGACATCTTCAACGCACGTTCTAATGAACTCGCACACCGAATCAGCGTATTCGTCAATATTGTTATCTGACGCAATACGAAACATGTCCCAGTCCACGTGATGGAAGCAGTCTTGGAGTGTGGAGTCAGCTTGGTCGGACCAGCGTTGGACAGACCTCAGCGTAGGAGCCTCTTGTTTTAGTTTCTGTCTGTAGGCAGGGATCAACAAAATGGAGTTGTGGTCAGCTTTTCCGAAAGGAGGGCGGGGCAGGGCCTTATATGCGTCGCGGAAGTTAGAGTAACAATGATCCAAGGTTTTTCCACCCCTGGTTGCGCAATCGATATGCTGATAAAATTTTGGGAGTCTTGTTTTCAGATTAGCCTTGTTAAAATCCCCAGCAACAATGAATGCGGCCTACGGATAAATGGATTCCAGTTTGCAAAGAGTCAAATAAAGTTTGTTCAGAGCCATCGATGTGTCTGCTTGGGGGGGATATATACGGCTGTGATTATAATCGAAGAGAATTCTCTTGGTAGATAATGCAGTCTACATTTGATTGTGAGGAATTCTAAATCAGGTGAACAGAAGGATTTGAGTTCCTGTATGTTTCTTTCATCACACCATGTCTCGTTAGTCATAAGGCATACGCCTTAGAGCCGAATAGAGCAGCGGGCGGTGGCACACTAGCCTCAGACAGGTGCCCTCGTTCAAACCCTACTAAATACCCTGCTGGGCTGGCATGCATTCTTTATCTCACTAGTTAATGCCCATGAAATTCTTGATGATGGTGTTTCAGGGGAGAAGTTAACCCCAGTCAGTCAGTGCCCAGCCACTCACAGGGCAGGGCTTGACCCCTATCAGGTTATGGCTATGTGACATTTGAATGATAGGTGACAGACGACGACTACCAGGCGAATCTGTCTTGGACTGCATGGTCACCTGTTCAAGTGTGTACTGTATTTCTGGTCACCTGCACAAGTGTGTACTGTATTTCTGGTCACCTGTTCAAGTGTGTACTGTATTTCTGGTCACATGTTCTAGTGTGTATTCCTTTATTTCAGACCCTTGACTCTCCACTCACCAATCATTTTCATGAACCCCATATGTATCTGCTCCCTATCCACCTGTCAGTAATGGCACCCCCACTCTTTTTCTGCTCTTCAGACTTCCAGAGCTGCATTCCAATCAGCCCTCAATATAAGTGGTGACGTATGATGAGCTGACACTTGCAGGGCGAGGGGAGAATGAATTAATTTTAAATGGACCGCCCTTGCCCGGAAATGTGCCACTAATTCGTCCCAAGGTTGTGTTTTCAGTCATCGTGGAACCACCGGTAGCTGTTGTGTGTGCACATCCGCAGACATTGAATACTAGCCATCCGACAATATCAGGTAAATCAAAAATGACAATGTGTAAGTGTGATGTCAGGGAAAGTTGTATGCTCTAGCTAACGTTTCCAAAAGCTAACCAAAGAAAAACATAATTACTTTGATAATATGTGTTTGTGCCATCAAGTGCGTTAGCAGCACAATTTCAACTTATTTACATTCGTTTTTACTTACACTTGTATGTTGACTTCTTCTTCTTGATGTTGGTTCTAAGTTTTGGCTGACTTTTCTTAGCGGATGTACAATCATTCCAAATTGAATTATGGGACGTTTCAGGCCCCGGAGTGAACAGAATTGTACACTTGCACACTCAATCACAAACAAGGGCTGAGGGGCTTACGTTGCCAACTTCCCTTGCTTGGCTAATTGTTTGGACCGATGGCAATGATGGCCGTGGCGAGGGTGTGTCTTTTACGTGTTTAAAACAGCCCAGGACTCTCTTGGTTACCGTGGAAACCGGGTGCTCAGAGATGAGGAAAGATCCATTTCACACTTCAGCAAAGAGAGCGGAGAAAGCAGGGAGACAGCTAGAGAGACATAGGGACATCGAGATGGAGAGAGAAATGTCCCATTCATACACAGACGAAAATCCATCAATTTTACCATGCCATCAACTTTTTACCACCTTTATATCTGAAAGGTATTTCCCGTAACAACACCTGTGCTTTTACTCGTGAGCCGAGGTAGTCATAAATGCGGTATTATGTTTAAAAGTCCCGCTAACGCCTCAGTGTTAAATTTCGCCTTTCATCTTACCGGCTTTGGCACGCATTAAATTGTCATGAAGTTGGCCTGGGGGTAGGTTTATGACAGTCATAAATACCTCTTCCCCCCTTTTTCCTCTTTCTACCCTACTGATGTTACATTTGCAAAACCCTTGGTTAACATAGAGATTCTGGGAACATCAGAAGGTGGGGGGAAATTAACTATATTCTGGTAATGCGACCAATTGAACATATGCGGTGGTACTTAATGAATATGATGTCAGTTCGGTTGTCATCTGAGACATAAACTCTAAAGTGGAAAGTCTACACATCAGAGTTATCGGATTCACATGGAATTTTTGTTCAATTTAAATGTTTGAATATGAAATTATTCTTGATGGGATGAAATGTGATTTTAGCTTCTAAAATGTGAAATTTGGGTTTTCATAAGATAGGGCTCTGCTCAATCAGTGGCTCGCTCCTGTGAAGGGACATGGGCTATAAAACTTTTCAAACACGCCCTCCTCTCCCTTCCTATATAAGCCCTTGACGACAATATAACCTCCGGTTCCGAGGACGTGAGGACGATGGTCCGATGTCAGAATGGTTCAGATAATAACTACAGAACGAAGCCAAAATCAGCGTGAGCTTTGGTTGCGAATGGTATGAACTTTGAACTCTTATTCACTACAAAAAGTGATACCTCCTAGCCATTGAGTTAGCAACAGCCGCTGCAAACGAGGGTTAAGAGGGAACAGACAGAGTATCCCGTCTACCACACAACTACGTTACTACAATGTATTCAATTTACCAGCAGAGACATTCTTCAAAGGACAAAGAACTCGGTTGGACAACACGGCCTTCCATCTACCACCAACCTACCGAAGCGTAGCTCAGAGTAAATATTTACTGTATTCCAGGGCATGTTCTCAGAGCATACGCAGAGCAGTTGACAGGCATATTCATGGTCATTTGCAACCTCTCCCAGTCTGTAATCCCCACGTCTCAAGCTGACCACCATCATTCCTGTTCCCAAGATCTCTAAGGCTTCGTGCCACAATGACTACCGCCCTGTAGCACTCACATCTGTAATCATGAAGCTTTGAGAGGCTGGTTATGGCACACATCAATTCCATCATCCCAGACACCCTAGACCCACTCCAATTTGCATACCGCCCCAACAGATCCATAGACAACGCAATCTTAATTGCACTCTGCACTGCCATCACCCACCTAGATAAGAGAAATAGCTTTGTGAGAATGCTGTTCATTGACTACAGCTCAGTGTTCAACACCACAGTCCCCTCCGAGCTTGTCACCAAGTTAGGGACTCTGGGACTGAACACCTCCCTCTGCAACTGGATCCTGGACTTCTTGACCGGCTGACCCCAGGTGGTGAGGGTAGGCAACATCACCTCTGCCAGGTTGACCCTCAACACGGGGGCCCCACAGGGGTGTGTGCTTAGTTCCCCTCCTGTACTCCCTGTTCACCCACGACTGCGTGGCCATGCACGACTACAACACCATTATCAAGTTTGCTGACGACACGACGGTGGTAGATCTGATCACCCATGATGATGAGACAGTCTACAGGGAGGAAAAAGCTATACAACTCCACCATTGAGAGCATCTTGACTGGCTGCATCACTGCTTGAAATGGCAACTGCACCACCCTCGATCACATGATGCTACATATGATGGTGCGGACATCTCAGTATATCACTGGGGCCGAGCTTCCTTGCCATCCAGGACCTCTATATCAGGCGGTGTGAAAGGAACGTCCGAAACATTGTCAAATACCCCAGCCATCCAAGCCAGAGACGGATCTCTCTGCGGTACCGGAGTAACAAGTCTGACACCAACAGGCTCCTGAACAGTTTCTATCCCTAAGCTAAATAACTAACGAAATGGCTATCTCTAAGCTAAATAACTAATGAAATGGCTGCTTGGACTATCTGCATCTGACCCACTCTACGCACACATTCCCACACACACACAGACTTAAATTGGCTCACAAACACAAAACGCACACACATTCATACTGACTCTACATACACACACACACACACGTACAATCATCATATATGCTGCTGCTGCTCCATTTATCATATATCCTGATGCCTAGTCACCTTACCCCTATACATGTCTACCTCTACCACCCCAGCACATTGTAAATATGGTATTGGCACTGACCCTGGAACTGCCCCTGTATATACAGTTGAAGTCGGAAGTTTACATACACCTTAGCGAAATACATTTATACTAAATTTGTCACAATTGCTGACATTTAATCCTAGTAGAAATGTCATGTCTTAGGTCAGTTACGGTCACCACTTTATTTTAAGAATGTGAAATATCAGAATAATAGTAGAAAGAATAATTTATTTCAGCTTTTATTTACTTTCATCACATTCCCAGTGGATCAGAAGTTTACATACACTCAATTAGTATTTGGTAGAATTGCCTTTAAATTGTTTAACCTGGGTCAAACGTTTCAGGTAGCCTTCCACAAGCTTCCCACAATAAGTTGGGTGATTTTTTTTTTTGGCCCATTCCTCATGACAGAGCTGGTGTAACTGAGTCGGGTTTATAGGCTTCTTTGCTCACACACACTTTTTCAGCTCTGCTTGAGGTCAGGGCTTTGTGATGGCCACTCCAATACCTTGACTTTGTTGTCCACAACTTTGGAAGTATGCTTGGGGTCATTGTCCATTTGGAAAACTCATTTGCGACCAAGCAAATTAACTTCCTGACTGATGTCTTGAGATGTTGCTTCACTATATCCACACAATTTTCCTGTCTCATGATGTCATCAATTTTGTGAAGTGCGGCCAGGCCCTCCTGCAGAAAAGCACCCCCACAACATGATGTTGCCACCCCATGCTTCACGGTTGGGATGATGTTCTTCAGCTTGCAGGCCTCCCCCTTTTCCCTCCAAACATAACGATGGTCATTATGTCCAAACAGTTCTATTTTGTTTCATCAGACCAGAGGACATTTCTCCAAAAAGTACGATCTTTGTCCCCATGTGCAGTTGCAAACCGTAGTCAGACTTTTGTATGGCGGTTTTGGAGCAGTGGCTTCTTCTTTGCTAAGCGGCCTTTCAGGTTATGTCGATATAGGACTCGTTTTACTGTGGATATAGATATCTTTGTACCTGTTTCCTCCAGCATCTTCACAAGGTCCTTTGCTGTTGTTCTGGGATTTATTTCCACATTCATCTCTAGGAGACAGAACGCGTTTCCTTCCTGAGTGGTATGACGGCTGCATGGTCCCATGGTGTTTATACTTGCACACTATTGTTTGTACAGATGAACGTGGTACCTTCAGGCATTTGGAAATTGCATTCCCATGATCTCAAGCAAAGAAGCACTGAGTTTGAAGGTAGGCCTTGAAATACATCCACAGGTACACCTCCAATTGACTCAAATGATGTCAATTAGCCTATCAGAAGCTTCTAAAGACAAGACATGGAATTTTCAAAGCTGTTTAAAGGCACAGTCAACTTAGTGTATGCAAACTTCTGAACCACTGGAATTGTGATACAGTGAATTATAAGTAAAATAATCTGGCTGTAAACAATTGTTGGAAAAATTACTTGTGTCATGCACAAAGTAGATGTCCTAACCAACTTTCCAAAACTATAGTTTGTTAACAATACATTTGTGGAGTGGTTGAAAAACGAGTTTTAATGACTCCAACCTAAGTGTATGTAAAATTCTGACTTCAACTGTAGCTAGCTTAGTTAGTTTTTGTTCTACTTTATTCTACTTTATTTATTTGATTTTATAGTACTACGGATATTGATTACTGCATTGTTTGGAAAGCGCTTGCAAGAAAGGCATTACACTGTTCTTGTACACGTTCTTGTACACGTGACAATATGAACCTGAAACATACCGTCAATTCTGTCTGAATTAGGCGAGAGATGGAGATACAGAGTGAGGTGGATACACAATCTTATACTTTAGCACACACACCTGAAAATAGAATGAAGAATGGCAAAGTGGTGGAAAGAAGATCTGTTGTTTTCCCTCTTGTGACTTTCCACTCTTTTTGATTGAGAGAGAGAGAAACAGAGAGCGAGTGATGGACTACGCTGGCGTGCTTTGTTTTGGTGTGGTGTATGTCTGCTAAAAACAGCAGGGGTGAAAATGGCTCTGGTCCTCATTTATTGATGGAGCCTCTTATTGTTGTCAAACCCAGTGCGTGCTGGCTAATACACGAGGACTGCCTAATGGATGAGAATTCCCATGCCATGCCCAAAGAAGCTCACTCAAGAGTTCTGCACTTTCTCTTGCATTCAAAGGAAGTATTCTTGACTCTTTGTGGGCTCAACCCCCCTTTTGGTGAGGGTGCATGAGTGAAAGCCAGTTTTTGTAATGTAGCGCTGGAGCATATAGCTTGTTGGCAGATAGGACAGAAAGAACATCTGTAGGAGTTTTTTCTGGCCACTGTCTGTTTTCCTGTAGTGAGATGGTTATTGGTGCCAATGGAGGTCTTGGTAGGCCTACATCGTTTTTATCAACTTCAGTAGATTTAGTATTTGTTTGCTCAAATTCGTCCCTTTGTTGAGTTGCTGAAGAACACCATAAGAATATTGTACAACCTCATTTAATGAATTTATGCAGATCAGACTACATGTTTTATACATGGCAAAGTATTTTTTTGTTGCCATCAGTTCGACTCTTTCAGTGCATTAAAGGAGTATGAACATTCAACACATCATTTGTATTCAGGACCGGTACTGTGTCTTCAGGCTACATACACCAACAACCTGGTACGTTTTGTGTGGAGGCAGTGTGCCTAAATTCACATATTGTCACAGCAGTGTTTGTTCTATTGTTGCTAGAGGATGAGAAATGGATGGTAATGACTAGCAGTAACCAGGTAGGTGTTTCAGATGACAACAGCAGCTGGCAGGTGTTGGTGAAACGGTGAACTGACACACAGGTTGCTACAAGAACTGAGAAATACAGACAAACAAATAGAAGAGAAATATATAGAAGATAAAGAGTCTCTCTTGTTAAAAGGTGATTTAGTGTTGGCAGCATGTATAAAGATACTTGCATATTTCCATCAGGAAGTGAGGTGTAGGATGTTTCTGAAATATTCCCAATTTTGTTTACTTCTCCGGGGCTCATACTGGCCCGCCTTGGACTCGTGTTGAACAGCCCTGCTGTGAGCATGTTGAGGAGGTAAAAAGAAGGAGTAGACTGGAGAGGAGGAGAAGGGAGCAGGAGACTAGAGAGGAGGAGAAGGGAGCAGGAGACTAGAGAGGAGGAGAAGGGAGCAGGAGACTAGAGAGGAGGAGGAGGAGAAGGGAGCAGGAGACTAGAGAGGAGGAGAAGGGAGCAGGAGACTAGAGAGGAGGAGAAGGGAGCAGGAGACTAGAGAGGAGGAGAAGGGAGCAGGAGACTAGAGAGGAGGAGAAGGGAGCAGGAGACTAGAGAGGAGGCAAAAGGGCGAAAAAGCCTACAGACTGGAGAGATTGAATATTCACACGGGCTATTTAGACTGGCATCAAGATGGCTAGTATGGTTCTGCTGAGCAAAGATTTTCCCAGCTCCTCGGTTAGAATAGAATGTAATTGGATATCCCTCCGGCCACAGAGGTCAATTTAACGTTGGTTAAATGTAATTTCATTGAAATGACGTGGATCCAATGTTGATTCAACCAGTGTGTGCCCAGTGGGATGTTACTTCTGCTGTAGGTTCTATTATCACTGAGCCATAACATTTAAAATATGAGTCATTTAGCAGATGCTCTTATCCTGAGCGATTTACCGGAGAAATTAGGGTTACGTGCCTTGCTCAAGGGCACATCGACAGATTGTTCACTAAATTGGCTCAGGGACTCGAACTAGCAACCTTTCGGTAACTGGCCCAACGCTCTTAAAGCTAGGCTACCAGTTACCTCTAAAGCCTGGTGTACACTACACAATACAAACTTATCCCAGACAAGTTTTTGATATTGAAGACAAAATCCCCATGCCATTGCCTACTCGGGGCGAGCAGCCATCACCGACGCTCGTTTAATGTGAGCGAGTCAGAGACGCACTCTGAGGGCTACCGATCCCGTATTTGAGCAGACCCAGGCGTCCCGATATTTTCAAACATGTTTGATTTGATGCTCTCGTAGTGTGCAACGTCAAGTTTTGAGAACAGTGATCAGTAAAAAACAAAGACAGCTCGCCAGAGAAGAAGCCAGTGAGACGACGTTGTTTCGCTTCACCCAGAATGTGTAGACTTTCGAGAAGGAGCGATGACTACTACCAGTATGCATTTGTACTTGCCTTTAACCAAAGACTATGTGTCAAATCATAACAGCTCAGAAGTTCCCAAGCAATGTTATTCAATTCAAAATGTTGGCTAGATATTTGAACTCTGTATGACAGGTGTGAATGTCTGACTGAAAACGTTTGAGGCTGCTGTGAGTCACAGCTTATTCTAGCTGCGTTAACAATCTAATCACATAATGGTTTTTTTGCGACCAAGTAAAGAATCTTGTAGTGTGTCCCACGTTGTTTAGTGTGCGCGACAGCACACCACAACGTTGGCAAGACAACAAACTACAGTAAAGACAGTCATTTAATGTGAGAGGCTCAGCGATGTTAGGATCAGTGATGCCAGGCTCTCAAAGGTTGTCTTCGAAGTGTGCAAAGGTCTTTGAGTGTTCAAAATGGACGATTGACTGGTTGTAATAAATTCTCACCTGAACCTTTGCAGTGTACTGTAGATATCTATGGGACTTGATCTGTACATTTGATCTGCAGACCATACTATTCATTTGTTTATTCTTTGCGGAGGTCAGAGGGCAGCAGACAGTGATTTCCTGATGAATCCACAGTTGGAGCATTTCCATTAGGAGGTGATAACACAGGCAGATTCATTTCCTCTATCTCAGTCTCCAGCCTTATCTCACTATCAGTGTAATATGTGGGAGATGCCTCCGCAGAAACAATAATATAAGAAACTGCAGCTGTTACACACATGCAAACACACATACACACTAGGGTTGCCACAATACCAGTATCGCGATACACAGAAGTATCGTGGCAAGGAAACAAAACATGGAGCAGATTTAAAGGACAACTACACCACTTTTCAACCTCATTTTCATTATCTCCAGCACAATACCATTGTCAACATATGTGAGATTTCGCATTTCTAACTTTTGTAGAAAAAAAATCTTTAGTTAAAAAGTTCTACCCGATGACATCATTAAAAGTAAAAAAAAAAAAAATTAAACGGTGATTTTCAAACTGTATGACATTCACAGTGACGCACGCGGGGGAGCAAGAAAATACCCTCCATTGGGCGAGAAACTAGTTGCAGGGTTTGAAAAATCACTGTCAGTGTTTTGTGGGAAGCTACTCTGAAAATAGTTTACCAAGCTATCAATTACTTCACACTGGAAGAAGTTAAGATCCAATAAAGCTACCCTGTAGAAAAATATTGTTTACTTACCTAAAGTTACTTAGAAAATGTTTTCACTACATGTGCACTTCATTAAAAAATATCATATCTTAATCTGAAATGTCATAGATGACAAATTGCAATAACAGATCGGTCTGTAGTCAGATGTTGACAGAAGTGTAATGCTCATTCCTTCGACGATAACACGAATCCGACCATCACCCCTGGTGAGACAAAACCGCGACCTGTCCGTGAAGAGCACTTTTTGCCAGTCCTGTCTGGTCCAGCGACGGTGGGTTTGTGCCCATAGGCGACGTTGTTGCCGGTGATGTCTGGTGAGGACCTGCCTTACAACAGGCCTACAAGCCCTAAGTCCAGCCTCTCTCAGCCTATTGCGGACAGTCTGAGCACTGATGGAGGGATTGTGCATTCCTGGTGTAACTCGGGCAGTTGTTGTTGCCATCCTGTCAGTAGAAAGGTCTCTTTAGTGTCCTAAGTTTTCATAACTGTGACCTTAATTGCCTACCATCTGTAAGCTGTTAGTGTCTTAACGACCGTTCCACAGGTGCATGTTCATTAATTGTTTATGGTTCATTGAACAAGCATTGGAAACAGTGTTTAAACCCTTTACAATGAAGATCTGTGAAGTTATTTGGCTTTTTACGAATTGTCTTTGAAAGACAGGGTCCTGAAAAAGGGACGTTTCTTTTTTTGCTGAGTTTATGTAGACACTGGTTTCGCGGAGAGGCTGAATATGACGTTGACAAATGGCAGAATTGCCTTTTAATTTCTTGAGCAAAACAGTCCTAATGTTGGAAAAACCATCCTTATGGTGTCACTCAGAATCACATTTGGATATTTTGCAAGCTATAGCACACAATATTTTACATAAAGGTTTTAAGAACCATAGAGTTTGGTCTGCTTCGTGTTCTTTTTTTCTGCCAAGGTAAATCTGGTATCGTAGTATCTTGATGCTTCTACCGTGACAACCCTAACACACACACACACACATACATGAGTCACTACCACCACCATAGCCTCATACAGAAAGATGCCGAGCAACACTGATCCATATTGATCCAGATCTGTTGATTGCATTGTTCCTAATTAAGCCTGATCTCTATCTGCCCACAGTGACACGCTATGCTCCAGCCACTGCTCAGAGCTCAGTGGAGAGGAGAGAGACACAGACCTTAACGATGAGACGCTGTACAGGGTCCAAGAGTACTGGCTCTCTGCATCAATACGTCTAGCCTACTTCCAGATCTCTGTGATATCTGTACTTTAGCCAACTCTGTTGTCATGCCTTGATAGTCAGAGGAATTGGTTAAAACACTTTCAGAACTGGAACTGGGCTAGAATCAGCCTTGGATACCAACAGATATAGTAGCAATCCAACAGATAGTCTGATTCACCTATAGGACACTCACACTTGTCTCATGAACCAATCTCCATTTTGCTTTACCACAACTGTCAATGAATAGGGTGTGTAATATCATGCTGGGCTTTTTACATGTGCAAATGAGATGGTGTAACTGTGCGGTGAATTATCTGCCTCAGCCTACACCATAGGGGTATAGTTAAGTTTTGTATGTCACTTGGATTTGACTGTATATGTTTAGAGTGATAGGGTTTCATATATAGACCATCTAGCCTCTGTTTGGCGTTGCTTGTAGGAGAGGAAAGGCGTATTACGGTAAAGGGGTCATAGAAGCCTCGGGTGAAATACTTTGAGGATGTGTCCAGGTTATCTGGATCTCCCAATGCGGTACACGCTAACATAAGGAACTGTCTTCAGCATATTCTTGTTTTTTCCTGTCATTTCCACCTTCAGAGTTTATTCTGTCACTTAGATTCCCACTAGTTTCTTTCAACAGCTGTGTGGCTGAGAGCCTATCACAGGAGTACTGCAGTAGTAACACAAGTAGTCAGTGCCTCCCCTCCCTTTCTCCCAATTGACCCCTATTAACTTTAATGTGTGTTTGTTTGTGTTGCAGGAGCTGGTGGGCAGTGCCCCTCCACAGAGGAACTGGAAGGGGATAGTCATCGCCCTGCTGGTCATCTGCATCATCTTGTCTCTGATCGTCACCGCTGTCATCGTGCTCACCCCAAGTACGTAACACATAAATCTGCATTCACTTTTACACTCCGCTACTGAACACTACAAACACCACACCATATCCTACAGATGTAGGATCTTAATTTGAGCCAGTTTGCTACAGTAGGAAAATAACACTGCAGCAACAGGAAATGTGAATTATTATGTGGATTATAATTAATTGACATTTTGTAGGGGCTGGCACATTTTTCATAATAAAAGTCTGACATTTCAAAGTGGAAATGACAAACTTCAGAAGTCTTTTTAAACCTAAAATACAGTGCAAGTTCATTATTTTCTGCATCACAGGAACGTTTTCCTGCAACAGGGTGATCAAATTAAGATTTTAAATTTGTAATAACACAAACACACTCAGTTATATTATAACAGAAACACACTTAGAAACACCCATTACAATCGGCTAGATTACACCACACACACCATCAAATACGTAACACTGCAGACACATTATCACTTCTCAAACAAATGTTGTATAATTCCGTCTCCCAGACACTGTTTCGCTAAAAAGCTGCAGGGTGGGTCTGGAGAAATATAACCACTCTCAAATTCATAGACAGAGCTATGCAAGGACTGACCTTCCATGATATCAACATGATAGTTTTGACCATGTTTTCAGGCTATGCAGTGTTTGTTCACATTTACTTAGTTTAAAAACATTGTAATAAACAAGCTTATATTTTGGGTTCTGGTGGGGTACGACAGTTGAACTAAGCTCACAAGACATTTATCAGTTATATTCTTCAGGAATCAACGGGTACATATCATGAATTTATAAGTCCCAAAATAGATGTAGCAACTTCAGATTGCCCCTTTAAATCAAGACATACTTATACCGGAGTCAGGCCGCCAAATGAAAACTTCTAGTTAGATTGAGAGGGATTACAATTGGCCTTGCTAGCAGACAGCCCAGTGGGTCATTTAATTTCATAAGCCCATTCATTCATAGACAGCCAGGAGTAGAGAAGTTGATGATAATGTGTCAGCTTGGAGATTGCGTATTGGTTTTTCAGAGAGACGAGGTGAGGTCATCCTCTCGCAAGGTAATGGGGATTTAATGTATAACGCCATTCAGTGTCGTTTAATGGAAATGATTATGCAGTAATAGCTCTAGTCATTTGTATAATTGGCAGTGCATCAGAGCTGCTGTTTTCCACATGTTGGGAATGAATCCCTCTCCATAGTCATTTACAGAAGATGAAGAGAATGTGTAAATGTATAGACTTGCAAAGGCACTGACTGTATGGCTCCCAGACCGTGGGCATATGGGGTTGAAAGGCACACACACCACCATCTCTATATAATTCAACCTTTTACCTCTGTTGTCCACCCTGTCTGGTCTGCAGTTTTGCTGTCAACTGCAGAAGGGATTGTGTAGCTGGGGGTAGAGGGAGTTATGGCTGCTTGAAAAACTGTCCAGGCTGCAGTGAATCGATGCTGGTGGATCAATAGAGAGTTACCCTGGGCCAAGTGTCTATTTCTCCTTTGTAACCTCT
The DNA here is from genome assembly GCF_045791955.1 of Oncorhynchus clarkii lewisi. Lineage (NCBI taxonomy): Eukaryota > Metazoa > Chordata > Actinopteri > Salmoniformes > Salmonidae > Oncorhynchus > Oncorhynchus clarkii. The sequence goes on along the minus strand of NC_092166.1, from coordinate 25,097,186 downwards.
CCGTAATTGCTGCGTCTGTGAGTTGGGAACTGCTGCTGGAAGTCCTACAATCTCCAGAGACAGAAAATACACGTGATAGTCTGACTCTGCCAGACGTTTTCTGGTCTGTTTTTATGACCGCTCAGGCAACTTGTGGCAGGAGAAGTAAAATATAAAAGTTTTTGGGAAATTGAAAATTCACTTCCCTGCAGCTGAAGGCTGCTCAAGTCACAAAGGAAGACTGTAAATGTATTACTATGTCAGAGTACTGTCTGACTGACAGCAACCAGATAATAAAGATGGCCAGATCCATTTTTTAGTTACAGGTAAGTCATGTGAATGAGAATTGAACCTTAACATTATCATATTGCTGTAACTTATTAATTATGTCTTCTTCCATTGTTTTGTTCTCTTGATATATTCCACTGGTAGTTGCAGATGATAGCCTTGCCCTCAAGAAGAAAGTCACCATTGAGGACGTCTTCGGAGGAGATTTTCATGTGCACGACCCCGACGCTACATGGCTCAGCGGTGAGTTGCTATAGTTACACCCTGCCCTCTCATTCTCCACAAGAAACTGAATCTCACTCAGAAACAATGTACCCTCTAACCTGCGTTCGTGAGCGGTTGCCCAGCTCCCCTCGGACTGCCACGAAGAAGAAATATCAGCCCACGCAGAGAAGCACGAGATTGAACTTCAGTCAACTTTCTAGAATTTTCCCCTTTAGTTAACACTATCAACGTTTATCTCAACTGTGGGAATTGTGATCCAGTCAATGCAATATTAGCCACTTTCAATGCAACATACCGAAACAAAACATTTGTTTCACTTTGTAGGCTAAGCTAACTGTGCAAGGGATTTTCTTGTAGGCAGAGCGCATTGGATTAGGATTCTATTGCATTGACAGGCATGACTCATGCCCGTACTCTACACAGACTGGTGCGCCATAACCAATCAGAGCTGCAGTAGACCTACATGCAAATAGCCATTACCATATATGGATCTGTGCCATTCACTTTGAACTGGACTGTGTTTACAGTATGAGCGGTTGTGAGTAGAACCACTTGTTTTGAGATCAAATCGAATGCTGCATGCCACCTAAGCACATTTGATCATATTCTTTGCTAGTTAGTGAGTTATTAGCCCAGTTATAGCTAATTTATTGTCAACAATGGGGGAGTGGTTGCTTCCTAAAGAGCACAAAATATGTGCATTTCTAGCCATCTTTGAAAATAGCTTTTTTCTGTCTTAAAGGGGAAGTGTTGTATTTTGAGACGGTCTTAAATAAACTAAGTAGCCAATAGACAGACGGTAGCATAATTGATCTTATTCTCTGTAATAATGGTATGGGAACCATAATGCATTTTATTTTGTAAAGTGGTTTCTTGCATCAAACACCACAACATTTTCAGTCACCTCCTTGTCTGATTAACAAGTGGATAAACAGGTTAATATCAAGCCCTGCGTGCTTTTTCCCTCAAAAGTCTCATGGAATGTAGGCCACACATTTGCTGCTACTGTAGGCTGAATGATAGAACAGCTATTTCCATGTTAAAATGTTATGTGGTGCATTTTCTCCATTGTTTTTGATGGTAGGCCACTCTGGTAGGCCTACTTTATGATCAAATAGCTACAGTAGCCTACTTGGCCACTGTTATAACTGTAACGTAAAGCGGGTACAGCCTCAGTGTAAACAGAAGTTGTACAGAATTTTCACAACGTTCAAGTTTGCGATCAGCAGACCTGAAATTTGCTTACTGACGAAAAAATTTGAACGAACATTGCTCAGCACCCACCAACCAGTCTGCCCGTTTGAAAGTTTGATGGCCATTTTGTAGCTAAAACGATTGAAGACTTGTAGCGACCGGAATTTGTTCCATTCAAGTCTATGGCACCTGAAATACAGTTGGATTTATGCAAATATGGTTGAAAAGTATACGTAGAATAACCATTTTTTTTCAAGCAACAATAGTGTACTAGTGCCAGTCTGCGCATTTTAAAGTCATTTTGGTTTTGGTAGCTTTAATGGTTCAAGATAAGTGGTGAATTCAAACACTACCCATTCAAACCTATGGAGCTTTTATGTACATTTAAAATGGTTATAGTTCAAAAAGTATAAATGGTATAAAAGAAGCTATATACAAGTACACCATTCCAGACCGGTCTGCATGTTTTAAAGTTTCAATGGAGTTTCCAGCTTAAACGGTTGAAGACTAGTTACGTGGCAAGGTTTCCCCATTCAGGTCTATGGCCTTTGAAATGCATTGTGATTTATGCAAATATCAAATCAAATGTTATTTGTCACATCCACATGGTTAGCAGATGTTAATGCGAGTGTAGCGAAATGATTGTGCTTCTAGTTCCGACAATGCAGTAATAACCAACGAGTAATCTAACCTAACAATTCCACTACAATATGGTTGTAGTGTGAAAAGCATTAGTAGTATCAAAAAGTGTTTTCTAGTACACTGCCTGCATGTTTTTAGTGTTTTTACGGTTTTGAGTCTACAGGTGGCAGTGGAAAGAAATAAGAAGGATGAACAGTTTGTAAAGTTGTACTTTGCTTTCAGCAAGCACATTTAATTAAGGGTTATACAGAGAGACATAGACAGAGCCATGTAATTAATCCAATGGAACTGTGGAATGTGCCTCTCCACCATGGTCTCTCCACGGTGAGTAAATCCCATAGACATTGATTCTGTATGTCATTTTGTGGTAAATCCTTCATAATAAGTGTCCAGTTTATGCCGTCACGCACCACACAGTACTGTAGCTATAATGTATGCAGAGCATGTACAGGACAGGTATGGCCAAAATTAAACAGATGTAGGGCGGGTCTGAGATGGCCGTTTTACGTTTGACCAAGCTGCAGAACACACGACAATATATAATAAAGCTACTGATCGCCCTCTAGTGTTAGAGATTCAAATGATTTTTGTTTTTTCATTGACTCCAGAAAGCACAAAAGCAGAGCCAGTTTTTTTCGACATACTTTTACAAACTGATATATAAACAACATAGCTACTTACGCAGCAGTAACATAGCTTGTCGTCTTCACTGGAAAGTAACCTTTCCACAACAACATATATCAACATAATTACTCAATCTGGATATCTCGGAAGATAATTGATTTGTTTTTGTATTTTATTTTTATTTTATTTCACCTTTATTTAACCAGGTAGGCTAGTTGAGAACAAGTTCTCATTTACAACTGCGACCTGGCCAAGATAAAGCAAAGCAGTGCGACACAAACAACAACACAGAGATACACATCAGTCAATAACACAATAGAAAAAAAGAACGTCTATATACAGTGTGTGCAAATGGCATGAGGAGGTAAGGCAATGAATAGGCCATAGTAGCGGAGTAATTACAATTTAGCAAATTAATACTGGAGTGATAGATGAGCAGATGATGATGTGCAAGTAGAGACACTGGTGTGCAAAAGAGCAGAAAAGTAAATAAAAACAATATGGGGATGAGGTAGGTAGATTGGGTGGGCTATTTACAGATGGACTATGTACAGCTGCAGCGATCGGTTAGCTGCTCAGATAGCTGATGTTTAAAGTTAGTGAGGGGAATATAAGTCTCCAGCTTCAGCAATTTTTGCAATTCCTTCCAGTCAATGGCAGCAGAGAACTGGAAGGAAAGGCGGCCAAAGGGAGTGTTGGCTTTGGGGATGACCAGTGAGATATACTGTACCTGCTGGAGCGTATGCTACGGGTTGATGTTGTTATCGTGACCAGTGAGCTGAGATAAGGCAGAGCTTTACCTAGCATAGACTTATAGATGACCTGGAGCCAGTGGGTCTGGCGACTAATATGTAGTGAGGGCCAGCCAACTAGAGCATACAGGTCTCAGTGGTGGGTGATATAAGGAAGACCACGTCATAAAAATGGAGCTCTATAGGAGAAAGCTCTGCCTCCAGCTGTTTGCTTAGAAATTCTAGGGACAATTAGGAGGCCTGCATCTTGTGACCGTAGCGTACATGTAGGTATGTACGGCAGGACCAAATCGGAAAGATAGGTAGGAGGAAGCCCATGTAATGCTTTGTAGGTTAGCAGAAAAACCTTGAAATCAGCCCTAGCTTTAACAGGAAGCCAGTGTAGGGAGCACTGGAGTAATATGATCAAATGTTTTGGTTCTAGTCAGGATTCTAGCAGCCGTATTTAGCACTAACTAAAGTTTATTTAGAGCATTGCAGTAGTCTAACCTAGAAGTAACAAAAGCATGGATTCATTTTTCTGCATCATTTTTGGACAGAAAATGTCTGATTTTTGCAATGTTACGTAGGTGGAAAAAAAGCTGTCCTTGAAACAGTCTTGATATGTTCGTCAAAAGAGAGTTCAGGGTCCAGAGTAACGCCGAGGTCCTTCACAGTTTTATTTGAGACGACTGTACAACAATCAAGATTAATTGTCAGATTCAACAGAAGATCTCTTTGTTTCTTGGGAACTAGAACAAGCATCTCTGTTTTGTCCAAGTTTAAAAGTAGAACGTTTGCAGCTATCCACTTGAAACACAGGCTTCCAGCGAGGGCAATTTTGGGGCTTCACCATGTTTAATTGAAATGTACAGCTGCGTCATCCGCATAGCAGTGAAAGTTAACATTATGTTTTCGGATGACATCCCCCAAGAGGTAAAATACGGAACCTTGAGGAACACCGAAATGTACAATTGATTTGTCAGAGGACAAACCATCCACAGAGGCAAACTGATATCTTTCTGACAGATAAGATCTAAACCAGGCCAGAACTTGTCCATGTAGACCAATTTGGGTTTCCAATCTCTCCAAAAGATTGTGGTGATCGATGGTATCAAAAGCAGCACTAAGGTCTAGGAGCACGAGCACAGATGCAAAGCCTCGGTCTGACGCCATTAAAAGGTAATTTACCACCTTCACAAGTGCAGTCTCAGTGCTATGATGGGGTCTAAAACCAGACTGAAGCATTTCGTATACATTGTTTGTCTTCAGGAAGGTAGTGAGTAGCTGCCAACAGCTTTTTCAAAAATAATTGAGAGGAATGGGAGTTTCGATAAAGGCCGATAGTTTATCAAATATTTTCTGGGTCAAGGTTTTTGCTTTTTCAAGAGAGGCTTTATTACTGCCACTTTCAGTGATTTTGGTACACATGCGGTGGATAGAGAGCCATTTATTATGTTCAACATAGGAGGGCCAAGCACAGGAAGCAGCTCTTTCAGTAGTTTAGTTGGAATAGGGTCCAGCATGCAGCATGAAGGTTTAGAGGCCATGATTATTTAGATCATTGTGTCAAGATATATAGTACTAAAACACTTGAGTGTCTTCCTTGATCCTAGGTCCTGGCAGAGTTGTGCAGACTCAGGGCAACTGAGCTTTGGAGGGATATGCAAATTTAATGAGGAGTCCGTAATTTGCTTTCTAATGATCATGATCTTTTCCTCAAAGAAGTTCATGAGTTTATCACTGCTGAAGTGAAAGCCATCCTCACTTGGGGAATGCTGCTTTTTAGTTAGCTCTGAGACAGTATCAAAAATACATTTTGGATTGTTCTTATTTTCCTCAAGTTGGAAAAATAGGATGATCGAGCAGCAGTGAGGGCTCTTCGATACTGCACGGTACTGTCTTTCCAAGCTAGTCGGAAGACTTCCAGTTTGGTGTGGCACCATTTCCGTTCCAATTTTCTGGGAGCTTGCTTCAAAAGCTTGGGTATTTTCTGTATACCAGGGAGCTAGTTTCTTATGACAAATGTTTTTAGTTTTTAGGGGTCCGACTGCATCTAGGGTATTGCGCAAGGTTAAATTGAGTTCCTCAGTTAGGTGGTTAACTGATTTTTGTCCTCTCACGTCCTTGGGTAGGCAGAGGGAGTCTGGAAGGGCATCAATGAATCTTTCTGGCTGTCTGAGAAATTATAGCACGACTTTTGATGATCCTTGGTTGGGGTCTGAGCATATTATTTGTTGCGATTGCAAATGTAATAAAATGGTGGTCCGATAGTCCGGGATTATGAGGAAAACAGTAAAATCCACAACATTTATTCCACGGGACAAAACTAGGTCCAGAGTATGACTGTGGCAGTGAGTAGGTCCGGAGACATGTTGGACAAAACCCACTGAGTCGATGATGGCTCCGAAAGCCTTTTGGAGTGGGTCTGTGGAATTTTCCATGTGAATATTAAAGTCACCAAAAATGTGAATATTATCTGCTAAGGTCCGATAGGAATTCAGGGAACTCAGTGAGGAACGCTGTATATGGCCCAGGAGGCCTGTAAACAGTAGCTATAAAAAGTGATTGAGTAGGCTGCATAGATTTCATGACTAGAAGTTCAAAAGACGAAAACGTCTGGGCTTTTTTTTTTTGCTACCGTAAATGTTAGCAACACCTCCGCCTTTGCGGGATGCGCGAGGGATATGGTCACTAGTGTAACCAGGTTTCACGATTGTTTGTAGAAACGGACCAAGGCATTTATTAATAGTGAAACTTAACAAAAACAATAAAAGAACAACGAACGTTGACTACAGCGGTGCTACATACACTTACTCAAAATACAATATCCCACAACCCACAGGTGGAAAAAAGGCTACCTAAATATGATCCCCAATTGGAGACAACGATTACCAGCTGCCTCTAATTGGGAATCATACAAAATCACCAACATAGAAAAACAAAACTAGAACCCCACATAGAAATAATAAACTAGACTAACCCCCCCCAGTCACGCCCTGACCTACTCCACCATAGAAAATAAGGACTCTCTATGGACAGGACGTGACACCAGGAGGTGAGGCCTCATTTAACACAGCAAATTCATCAGGCTTAAGCCATGTTTCAGTCAGGCCAATCACATCAAGATTATGATCAGTGATTAGTTAATTGACCATAACTGTCTTGGAAGCGAGGGATCTAACATTAAGTAGCCCTATTTTGAGATGTGAGGTATCCCAATCTCTTTCAATAATGTCAGGAATGGAGGAGGTTTTTATTCTAGTGAGATTGCTAAGGCGAACACCGCCATGTTTAGTTTTGCCCAACCTAGGTCGAGGCACAGACACTGTCTCAATGGTGATAGCTGAGCTGACTACACTGACTGTGCTAGTGGCAGACTCCACTAAGCTGGCAGACTGGCTAACAGCTTAGTTCTCCTGTATATTATGAGTACAGCGACTGCAGTTAGAAGGCATCATGTTAATGTTACTACTTACCTTCGGATGGTGGAGGTCCTGACGAACCATGTCCAGATAAAGCGTCCGGAGTGAAAAAGTTGAAAGAAGTTGAGAAATGCTTATTGAAATGTTCAATTATCATGGATTTATCGGTGGTGACCGTGTTACCTAGCCTCAGTGCAGTGGGCTAGACAAGAGGTGGTGCTCTTGTTCTCCATGGACTTTACAGTGAAACTGAATTTAATCATTTAAATCATGGCAGAATATTTTGGCCTAGTCACCCCATTATGACGTTGGCAACATGCTGATGTCCAGTGTTTTTCCTTGCAGATAGCCAAATAATATGTAGGGAAATGGTGGCTGCAGAGATGTTCACCAGCAGGCATAAGGGCATTTCCCTCAGCAGATGGATCATGATAATTCACCTCACCAGCAGAAGCACACACACAGTATTGTACAACTAACCTTGTGAGGGGACATAATTCAGACCCATTCAAAATCGTATTTTCCCTAACCCTCACCCTTACCCTTACCTTAACCCTAACCCTAACCCTAACCCTAACCTTAACCCAAAAACCTAACCTTAACTCTAACCCTAGCTACTAACCCTAACCCTTAAACTAACCGTAGCTCCTAACCCTAACCCTTAAACTAACCCTAGCTCCTAACCCTAACCCTTAAACTAAGCGTAGCTCCTAACCCTAACCCTTAAACTAACCGTAGCTCCTAACCCTAACCCTTACCTTAACCCTGACCCTAACCTTAACCCAAAAACCTAACCTTAACTCTAACCCTAGCTCCTAACCCTAACCCTTAAACTAACCGTAGCTCCTAACCCTTAAACTAACCGTAGCTCCTAACCCTAACCCTTAAACTAACCGTAGCTCCTAACCCTAAACCTAATTATATCCCTAACACTCATTCTAACCTTAATCCGAAACCCCCTAGAAATAGCAGTTGACCTTGTGGGGACTAACAAAATGGCCCCAGATGGTCAACTTTTTGTTTGATTTCTATACATGTGGGGACTACTGGTTAAACAAGTCCCCCCCCCCTCCCACACACACACACACACACACACACACACACACACACACACACACACACACACACACACACACACACACGCACACCTCAAAGCTTGTCCTTTGTCTAACACCACATTGGAATGTTCTCTGCTCTCATTACTTTTAATTGATTGATTAATTACAGCAATTTAATGAATCGCTTTTGTTAAAGTTGTTATGCATTACTCATACTGTACACTTTCCATTATACCTAATGCATCCATTATTGTGTTTTGAGAGGTGAACTGTCATGACTGAACAAATATTTTGACTTTGGAGCAGGAAAACATTTTCAAAACGTAAACGTAGAGTTTATTTATCGTAAAAACACACCACCACCATAAAAAGAAGGCCATTATGTCCAGCAATATGAAATCCTGCCAGTATCACTAGCATCAGCACCATTGTGTTATTGTTGTGGCGGATAGTAAGCAAGGAAGATGAGATGGCTATTCAATCATCCTTTATTTGAAGGGTAAAAACATTGGAGATAGCAGCACAGAGGCCTTTTCTCTCGTCTCCTCTTCTCTTGGGAGGGGGATTTATCCGAACAGGACACAGTGACACTGAAGTGGCTTGGGTCTAGAGAACAACACTACCCTTTTCATAGTACTCAGCAAAGCGGAGCCAAGCTCTACTGTGCTGGCGTAGTTATGCATCCACCATAGAAAAACATTTCTGAGCCAGCACAATACGGTTTGGGTCGTAACAATAGTGGGAAAATGGCCTACCACCATCACACCCTACAACTACTGTATATTATACTGCAGAGGGAACAGGATTGCCAGCAGGGCCAGCTCCAATAGGCCCTCTGTGCCTCCTGAAAACAATCTACCCCCAGTCCAGGGTGGAAGGCTGGCCCCTCAAAGCCCTCTGTGCCTCCTGAAAACAATCTACCCCCAGTCCAGGGTGGAAGGCTGGCCCCTCAAAGCCCTCTGTGCCTCCTGAAAACAATCTACCCCCAGTCCAGGGTGGAAGGCTGGCCCCTCAAAGCCCTCTGTGCCTCCTGAAAACAATCTACCCCCAGTCCAGGATGGAAGGCTGGCCCCTCAAAGTCCTCTGTGCCCCCTGAAAACAATCTACCCCCAGTCCAGGGTGGAAGGCTGGCCCCTCAAAGCCCTCTGTGCCCCCTGAAAACAATCTACCCCCAGTCCAGGGTGGAAGGCTGGCCCCTCAAAGCCCTCTGTGCCCCCTGAAAACAATCTACCCCAAGTCCGGGGTGGAAGGCTGGCCCCTCAAAGCCCTCTGTGCCCCCTGAAAACAATCTACCCCAAGTCCGGGGTGGAAGGCTGGCCCCTCAAAGCCCTCTGTGGCAGGAGGTTAGAATCCCTGATCCATCACTATCTGTGCTGTTTGAAACAGCCGGCTGCATATTCCAATATGTAATTCTCTCTCCTCTGTGCTGTTTATTATTTCCAGACAATGTACTGCTGTATCGAACACAAGAAGGGGATGTGGTCAAACTCAACGTCGAAACACAGGAGAGGGTCGTTTTGGTGGAGAACAGGATGTTTGTGAGCATTAGGTTATATTTATTCCCAAAACTGTTTCAGAAGGTGATATGGTATTTAAATACAGTATGTACAGTGTGACGCTCATTTGTAATAAACGACTCAAAATGTCCTCACTTCTCTCTTTTCCAGGAAATGTATAAAGCCACCAAGTACCAAATATCTCCAGACCTGGAACATGTGTTGTTGGCCTACAACGTGGCCCCAGTGAGTAGAAAGGACCACACTTTTCCTTTTGTCTCCGTTTCAGAGTTTATTGGGTGATTCTGTCTTCTGAGGTTGGAAGCTGAAGCTGTGTTTGTCTCTGCAGATCTACCAGCACTCCTACATGGCATTCTACATCATCTGTAGTCTCATCACCCCGTAAGTCTGCACGTCTGTCTGTCTGTCTGTCTGTCTGTCTGTATGTCTGTCTGTCTGTCTGTCTCTCTGTCTGTCTCTCTGTCTGTGTATGTGTCTCTCTCTCTCTGTCTGTCTGTCTCTCTGTCTGTCTCTGTCTGTCTCTCTGTCTGTCTGTGTATGTCTGTCTGTCTGTCTGTCTGTCTGTGTATGTCTGTCTGTCTCTCTGTCTGTGTATGTATGTCTGTCTGTCTCTGTCTGTATATGTCTCTCTGTATGTCTGTGTATGTATGTCTCTCTGTCTGTCTGTATATGTCTGTCTGTCTGTCTGTATATGTATGTATGTCTCTGTCTCTCTCTCTGTCTGTGTATGTATGTCTGTCTGTCTCTGTCTGTATATGTCTCTCTGTCTGTGTATGTATGTTTCTCTGTATGTCTGTATATGTATGTCTCTCTCTCTGTCTGTCTGTATATGTATGTCTGTCTCTGTCTGTCTGTCTCTGTCTCTCTGTCTCTCTGTCTGTCTGTATATGTATTTCTCTCTGTATATGTATGTCTCTCTGTCTGTCTCTCTGTCTGTGTATGTATGTTTCTCTGTATGTCTGTATATGTATGTCTGTCTGTCTGTCTGTCTGTCTGTCTGTCTGTCTGTCTGTCTGTCTGTCTCTGTCTCTCTGTCTGTGTATGTATGTCTGTATATGTCTCTCTGTCTGTCTGTATATGTATGTCTCTCTGTCTGTCTGTATATGTATGTCTGTCTCTGTCTGTCTGTCTGTCTGTCTGTCTGTCTGTCTGTCTGTCTGTCTGTCTGTCTGTCTGTCTGTCTGTCTGTCTGTGTCTGTCTCTCTGTCTCTCTGTGTCTGTCTGTCTGTGTATGTATGTCTCTCTGTCTGTCTGTATATGTATGTCTCTCTCTCTCTCTGTCTGTCTGTATATGCATGTATGTCTCTGTCTCTCTCTCTCTCTGTCTGTGTATGTATGTATGTCTGTCTGTCTCTGTCTGTATATGTCTCTCTGTCTGTGTATGCATGTCTGTCTGTCTCTGTCTGTATATGTCTCTCTGTCTGTCTGTATATGTATTTCTCTCTGTCTGTATATGTATGTCTGTGTCTGTGTCTGTCTGTCTGTCTGTCTGTCTGTCTGTCTGTCTGTCTGTCTGTCTGTCTGTGAATGTATGTCTGTCTGTCTATGTCTGTATATGTCTCTCTGTCTGTATATGTATGTATCTCTGTCTGTCTGTATATGTATGTCTGTCTCTGTCTGTATATGTTTCTCTGTCTGTCTGTGTATGTCTGTCTGTCTCTCTGTCTGTGTATGTATGTCTGTCTCTCTGTCTGTGTATGTATGTCTGTCTGTCTCTGTCTGTATATCTGTCTCTGTCTGTCTGTCTGTCTGTGTATGTATGTCTCTGTCTGTCTGTCTGTGTATGTATGTTTCTCTGTATGTCTGTATATGTATGTCTCTCTGTCTGTCTGTATATGTATGTATATCTGTCTCTGTCTGTCTGTCTGTCTGTGTATGTATGTCTCTCTGTCTGTGTATGTATATGTCTCTCTCTCTGTCTGTGTATGTATGTCTCTCTGTCTGTCTGTATATGTATGTATGTCTGTCTGTGTATGTATATACAGTGCCTTGCGAAAGTATTCGGCCCCCTTGAACTCTGCGACCTTTTGCCACATTTCAGGCTTCAAACATAAAGATATAAAACTGTATTTTTTTGTGAAGAATCAACAACAAGTGGGACACAATCATAAAGTGGAACGACATTTATTGGATATTTCAAACTTTTTTAACAAATCAAAAACTGAAAAATTGGGCGTGCAAAATTATTCAGCCCCCTTAAGTTAATACTTTGTAGCGCCACCTTTTGCTGCGATTACAGCTGTAAGTCGCTTGGGGTATGTCTCTATCAGTTTTGCACATCGAGAGACTGAAATTTTTTCCCATTCCTCCTTGCAAAATAGCTCGAGCTCAGTGAGGTTGGATGGAGAGCATTTGTGAACAGCAGTTTTCAGTTCTTTCCACAGATTCTCGATTGGATTCAGGTCTGGACTTTGACTTGGCCATTCTAACACCTGGATATGTTTATTTTTGAACCATTCCATTGTAGATTTTGCTTTATGTTTTGGATCATTGTCTTGTTGGAAGACAAATCTCCGTCCCAGTCTCAGGTCTTTTGCAGACTCCATCAGGTTTTCTTCCAGAATGGTCCTGTATTTGGCTCCATCCATCTTCCCATCAATTTTAACCATCTTCCCTGTCCCTGCTGAAGAAAAGCAGGCCCAAACCATGATGCTGCCACCACCATGTTTGACAGTGGGGATGGTGTGTTCAGCTGTGTTGCTTTTACGCCAAACATAACGTTTTGCATTGTTGCCAAAAAGTTCAATTTTGGTTTCATCTGACCAGAGCACCTTCTTCCACATGTTTGGTGTGTCTCCCAGGTGGCTTGTGGCAAACTTTAAACAACACTTTTTATGGATATCTTTAAGAAATGGCTTTCTTCTTGCCACTCTTCCATAAAGGCCAGATTTGTGCAATATACGACTGATTGTTGTCCTATGGACAGAGTCTCCCACCTCAGCTGTAGATCTCTGCAGTTCATCCAGAGTGATCATGGGCCTCTTGGCTGCATCTCTGATCAGTCTTCTCCTTGTATGAGCTGAAAGTTTAGAGGGACGGCTAGGTCTTGGTAGATTTGCAGTGGTCTGATACTCCTTCCATTTCAATATTATCGCTTGCACAGTACTCCTTGGGATGTTTAAAGCTTGGGAAATCTTTTTGTATCCAAATCCGGTTTTAAACTTCTTCACAACAGTATCTCGGACCTGCCTGGTGTGTTCCTTGTTCTTCATGATGCTCTCGGCGCTTTTAACGGACCTCTGAGACTATCACAGTGCAGGTGCATTTATACGGAGACTTGATTACACACAGGTGGATTGTATTTATCATCATTAGTCATTTAGGTCAACATTGGATCATTCAGAGATCCTCACTGAACCTCTGGGGAGAGTTTGCTGCACTGAAAGTAAAGGGGCTGAATAATTTTGCACGCCCAATGTTTCAGTTTTTGATTTGTTAAAAAAGTTTGAAATATCCAATAAATGTCGTTCCACTTCATGATTGTGTCCCACTTGTTGTTGATTCTTCACAAAAAAATACAGTTTTATATCTTTATGTTTGAAGCCTGAAATGTGGCAAAAGGTCACAAAGTTCAAGGGGGCCGAATACTTTCGCAAGGCACTGTATGTCTCTCTGTGTCTCTCTGTCTGTCTGTATATGTCTGTCTGTCTGTCTCTGTCTGTCTCTGTCTGTCTATGTCTCTCTGTCTGTCTGTATATGTATGTATCTCTCTCTCTGTCTGTCTCTAAATGTATATCTCTCTATCTGTCTGTATATGTATGTCTCTCTGTCTGTCTGTATATGTATGTATGTCTCTGTCTGTCTGTCTGTCTGTCTGTCTGTCTGTCTGTCTGTCTCTGTCTGTCTCTCTGTCTGTGTATGTATGTCTCTCTGTCTGTATGTGTATGTATGTCTCTCTCTGTCTGTATATGTCTGTCTGTCTGTCTCTCTCTCTCTGTCTGTGTATGTATGTCTGTCTGTCTCTCTCTCTCTGTCTGTATATGTCTGTCTGTCTGTATATGTCTCTCTGTCTGTCTGTGTATGTATGTTTCTCTGTATGTCTGTATATGTATGTCTCTCTGTCTGTCTGTCTGTATATGTATGTCTGTCTCTCTGTCTGTCTGTCTGTGTATGTATGTCTGTCTGTCTCTGTCTGTATATGTCTCTCTGTCTGTCTGTATGTGTATTTCTCTCTGTCTGTATATGTATGTCTCTCTGTCTTTCTCTCTCTCTCTCTGTCTGTCTGTCTGTCTGTCTGTGTATGTATATGTGTCTCTCTCTCTATCTGTATGTCTGTCTGTCTGTCTGTCTGTCAGTATGTCTGTCTGTCTGTCTCTGTCTGTATATGTCTCTCTGTATGTCTGTGTATATATGTCTCTCTGTATGTCTGTGTATATATGTCTCTCTGTCTGTCTGTATATGTATGTCTCTCTCTGTCTTTCTGTATATGTATGTCTCTCTATCTGTCTGTATATGTATGTATGTCTCTGTCTGTCTCTCTGTCTGTGTATGTAAGGAAATTGCTGACTGTTCTTTGTGACAGTTTGACTTTCTACCAAAGATGATGAATAAATGAAGATAGTTCAATCAGGCCATTTACCATTGGAAAAAAAAGGTCTGTTTCGGTCTACTTAACTGGCTGTGTCTCCTATAGACACCAATGCAATAGCAGCTGGGTCTGGCCTTCTTAGTTCATTGACTTTCATTGAAACATAAAAAAGTGTGGTGTCTCGACTTGCTTACTGGTTGAACTCGGCATGTGTGTAATTACAACCTGTTAGCAAGTCGGGAGTTTCCTAGTTTCGACGAGCACATGAACGCTGCATTAACAAGTGCTTAGCATCAGCAAAGTCAAATCCATGCACTTGTGCTGCCATCTGGTGGATATATTTAAAACACCATCCCTAACATCAGCCAAGGTAAAGGCCACTTGTTATGTACTAGCTCTGTCTGGTCTGCTTTTTGTTCCATATTTATACTCAGTCTTAAAGTTAAGCGAACATTTGCTAAATTTGTCTCTGACTGATTGATAGTACCATGACAGAAGCAACCTAGATAGTTCACTGGAAGATTCCATGTATTTTTGTGCACAGTCTGAGACACGCGCCCTGAAACAAACAAAGACACACAGAGTGTGTGTTGTATCTCCACAGGGAAACGTGGAGTCTGAATCCTCCTGAGGTACGGAACTCCCTCCTGCAGTATGCTGGATGGGGACCCAAGGGCCAACAGTTGGTAAGAGACCCCACACACCTGTCTACTCACCTGCCTACAGGCTCACCGTCTCACTGAAAAAGACACACACCCGTATACCTCCATTACCGATATGCTCCAGCCTTGAACTCAAAACAAATTATCATTCCAACTTTTTTAAGGCCTTTCAAAGGGAGAGTTGACAGACACCGTGATACTTTTTTAAGGCCTGCCAAAGGGAGAGTTGACAGACACTGTGATACTTTTTTAAGGCCTGCCAAAGGGAGAGTTGACAGACACCGTGATACTTTTTTAAGGCCTGCCAAAGGAAGAGTTGACAGACACCGTGATACTTTTTTAAGGCCTGCCAAAGGGAGAGTTGACAGACACCGTGATACGCCCCTTTGTGCGTTCCCTTTCTACAGAGCACCACTCCGGAGACGATGATGTCAAAACCGTCGCTGCGGTTAAAGCAGGAAGCAGTCATTGTTGTTATTGAGTCGAAGGAGATACGTTTTTCGAAAAAATAGAAGTGTACCTCCTTGTTGTTTTCCCTGGTTGGTACACTGCAGGTTCTCATTCACCTCACAACAGCACTTTATATTGGAGGACTGCTTACAGAATAACAGTAGTGGGCGGTATTCCCTTGTGTTTCTCCACCGACTATTACCTTGTACTGCAACTCTGTTGCTTGTTACCTTAGAGCTCTTATCATATAATTTGCCTAAATTAGTCGACCGACAAATTTAAAAAGGGAACAATATAAACACTTCAAGCTAGTAAAATATGAGATCTTGCCTGCCAAGGGAGAAAGCAGGCCCATTTGCATATGGTTATAGATGACCCGATTGGTTCCTTTTTGTTTTGATGTCTACAGTAGCTGCGTGTTTGGTTTATTGAAGAGCTAGAGCTGTGAACTGTCTGAGCGGATGTGTTTTCTCTCAGCTTGAGCCAATGATACCAGGGTCGTTCCACCAATTCGGTGGCTTTTGAAAAGTGTATCTTGGTCCCACATTTTATTTCTCCACCTAATTTTAACATTCTGTCATAAAGAGCACAATTTTCAACCTCATAAAAAACGAGTTATTCTGAAAAAATGTAATACAGTAAGTAAGTGCCTATTCGTGTATGTGCCAAATAAAGTAACAGGGTTGACCATAACAGGGTTGACCATAACAGGGTTGACCATAGCAGGGTTGACGATTTCATCTTAAATCTGCCATAAATCCCCATGTAACAGGGAGAATGGAAGTTTGTTTTGTGCAACAGAGATTGGCAATTACTGTAAATGCAAGCTTCACAATTTTTGGGAAATTGTTATTTAAAACATTTATAGCCTTTCTATCTATGGGTAACAGGGTTTACGTGTTGTGCTCGACCACAAAACAACAGAACATTTCCCCAAAACGTAGAACCAGCTCACCTGCTTTTACACTATGATTTGACTATTAGATGATCAATGTTTCATTTGAAAAACACATTTTAAAAGGATTGGTTACATCATATCAAAACGAGGGATCGGTTCAAGTATCAGGGATGACCTTAACATGAGGGACAGACATAAATTAATCACAAATCACATGAGATGAATACTAATCTTCAGAAATGACTGTCAAAGAAACACAATACCTAGGGCTTTACAATGATGGTGAAAACCTGGAGAAATAGTGGGGCAAAGTGGGTTAAAATCTTCCTAGAAGTCACAGAGGGTGCACATAGGAACATGTTAAAATCTTCCTAGAAGTCACAGAGGGTGCACATAGGAACATGCTAAAATGAAGAATTTTGACAAGTCTTTATTCATACAAAAAAATCTGATTTATTGAATTCTCCATGGGGTCTTTATTCAAGGGCACTTAATTTAGTTCAACAGGCTTTTAAAAGTCGATATTGGTGTACGATTACTACTTAAAATATCAAAGAGACACAGAAGTCACCCACCAGTTATTGATACACCAGTTATTCTTCTCCCGTTTGTGGACGTAATGATTTTGCATAATA